>NW_009197242.1:0-31294 GCF_000690835.1 Fulmarus glacialis
TTCCCCGGCCGACGGCGGCGCAGCGCCCTGGGCGCAATCCTGCCTCCCCCACTGCCTGCGTGGCCGACCTTGAGCCGACCTCCCTGCGGGACCCATCCCCAGGAACACCACCTACACCGGCGCTTCCCCACGAGGCTCTGCCCGTGGTCAATGCAACGGGATAACCGTGGGCAGAGGCTGCTCCAGCCCACCCGTGGGTTCCACAAAACCACGTCAATCACTTCTTAATTTTTCACTAATCAAGACCCTTCCATGCTCTGCACTGGTTGGATGTTGCATTGACAGATGCACCACTACTGTGTCACCACACCTTCCCTTTTTCAACACAAACACAGCGCTAACCTAATTCTGAGCCTCTGAATCCAGTGCTTTAAGATTGATGGAAAAAAAAAAATCAATATTAATGATCTAGAGACCACTTTGGCCAGCTCTTCAGCAGCTCTTGGATGGTAAGCTATCCAAATCTGTAGAATATAATGTTATTTTTAGCATTAATAATTGCTGTTTAACGTTCCCGTGAGTTTCTGTTGGAACGGAGGTCTATCAGCATCCTGATATGAAATGCCTGTGCTGGTACACCTTCTCCTGAACAGAAACCTGAACTCTGTATTGAGTATTTCTGCCTTTTCTACTTGAATGCTGTGTCACATTCAGAAGTGATCAACAAGTTTGTAGCTAAAACCTTGAAAACAGGTGAAATTTCAGGTGAAATTTATGTAATTTTAAGGAACTTTCATTCTACACTGATTAATGCCAGGTCTGCTGGAAACACTCCCAAGTTTCATGAAGCATTCCAGCGAGTTTGGAATCACTTTAGGATGATTTATATGTTTGGAGAGAAACCAGGCTCCCAGGCTCCCTCTGGCTTTGACCTAGACAGAGCTCCATCGCTTGATTTATACCATGATTTATACCATGCATTTTTTGCATAACTTCAAATCAGAATAAAATTTCAGTCCACAAAAACATGCAAAGTGAGACTGACAGAATGGTCTGCAGAGATCCTTTCTGTATTATTAATCTGCCTTATCTCTTCAGTGTGTTCATTTCCTAGCCCAAATGCATCCAAATCCTAGATCAGAGGGTACTATTGTTTCCAGTCTCTGTCTATGCTTACAAAGGAAAGCTAATTACGTTGAAATTCTCAGTAACTGTTTAGTGTAACAACAGAACCGACGAAGCACTGTTAAAGCTTGTGCTAACTGGTCCAAAACTCATGCTTTTAACATAAAACTCCCTTTCTTAATAGAAATTTTAAGTGACAAATCCACGGTATGAATCTGGTATTCATTATTTGCAAGAGAGAAGAGAGGGGATTTAAATGAAGCATGTATTCTGTGAGGAGCCTCAGGAAATCATTTAACAGCTCAAGAGAGAGGGGAGCTGCGTTACCATTAGAATTTACATGATACATTAGCCAGGAGTAGAAATGTTAATCTTTCTATCCGAAATCTATTTGCAAAATTAGTGGAATACCATTGCTTTAATGCCCTTTTCTTACCATCAAAAGTGTAAATCCTTTCACCTCTGCTGGGAACTGGAGAAATAAATTTTGTGAACTATTGTCCATTTTCCAAAACATCACTGCAACAAGAGCAGGGAGAGACTTCAAGGTCAAAAAGGCTAAAAGTTGCAAAAAACAATGAGGCATTTTTAGCCTTAAAGAACTGCTCATACAGTCTGTGTAAGATAAACAACTGGTTGTTTTATCCTGCTGCCTACTCCATCTGGATCTGGCACGTGAGTGCAGAGAAATCTGAGGTTTGACTCTCTCTCTCTGACTCTTCTTCTACCTGAAAACAATGTCAGATCTAGTAATGAAAAAAATAAGATTTTTTTGGTGCATCAGAGTACAACAGCTTGTTAGCACCCAGAGATCACCTTTTTCTGAAACCGAGTTTCAAATTAAAATGGTAAATGAGTGGAAATATTTTTCTCCCTTTCTTTCACATTAAAAACCTTCTTGCTTATAACTCCACTGGTCCAGAAGTGAACTACCCAGGACTCATGCATAAACTTAAGCACGTGAGTATCATTATGAAATTCAGCGGAGCTGAATATGTCCCTGTGTTTAGGACACACTTAAATACCTTACTGGATTGCAGCCCAGTTGCTAAGATTTCTCATACTCAAAAATCTCGCTGTAAATTTCCACTTAGTGGAAAAAACAAGAAATAAACCCCTGCTTCTCACTGCTCAGACTGTTCCTTCTCAAAAGCAAATCTCTGCCTAGCAAACCAGGACCACGCAGCGTTGGTGGGAAAGGCGGGATGCCCGTGCTAGCCAAGCCAAACCCAGAATTTTCCCTGAAAGAAGCTTGTGTGACTGAGCCCCAAATGGTATTGATCCCTAAATAACAAAACATCTGGAGTTAAGATAGCCAGGAGTCAGACACAGTGGGGGGAACGCTGCAGCTCCCAGTGTGCCTGGGGAGTCGTGGGACACTGTCCCCAGGTCGTCTGTGTGACAGTAATGTCGTGGGTAATGGGTTTCAGAAGAGCTTTGTGCTTACCTTAAAAAGGCCTAAAGGAGTGCCCTGGTAGGGTAAGACATAGTTCCAGATACTCTGGAAGACAGGCAAATAGATGCAATGGGTGGTCAATGAAATATGCTCAAACCTGATTTTCCTCTGTAGCAAACCATTGCCCTGAAACCTCTTTATTCATTTTCACAAAGGCTGAAAGCTATTTTCTGGCACCAGATCCCCCAAATTTCCAGTTAATAAGCAGGCTTTGTGCTGTTGACCTTACACATGCTGGCACAGCCAGATTTTCCGGCAGAAATGAGAGGCCAGCAGCCAACTCGTATTACATTTTAAAGCACTGCAGCTTGGAGAGGAAAGGGAAATTATACAGCAGTGCCGCAGTCGCAGCGCGGTGACTGGCACCCTCGGCAGAGAGCTGTGGCACTGGTACACAGTGTTGAAATTACTTTTGGATGCTCTGTCAAGCACGAGATATAAATTGCACAACGTTTTTAAATGTTTTGGAGAGATTGCCTTTTGAGTGGCACCCTCCATTTCTGTATGTCCAGTAAGGTGTAGAGAATTCATTTGCATTTTTCATTTTTACTGGCGTCTTTTAGCCAGCCTGGACCAGGAGAGTGAATCCAGCTGTGTGGATGATGCCAGGAATGGCTCAGCCTCCATCTGCTCTAAGATACAAATTTGATTTCCCCTCATCTTTATTTTCATGTCAAAAATTTTCTCCTCTTTTTCAATATCCTTTTTTCTTCCTCTTTTATCCCTGGTGTAAATCGGATACTATCAAATGAAATGAAATGGAAGGGAATGGACTGCCTGAAGCTATTCACTGCATGGGAACTAAATACACCTCCTAATAAGACGTTCCCTATTTATTTTTAGCAGCGTACCGTTCATATCTTTCCTGTTATTGTTGAATACTCAAGTGATGCTGCCGCTAAACATTATGACTTTCTTTCCTTTGCTTAATTACGTGCCAATCAGTGTAGAGCAAAGCAGTGCTATCAGCTGGTTGCTGGATAAATATTGAGTGCAATGAAATTGCAAACATTACTAAGTAAATGGGCATTTCCAAACTTCAAGTTATTTAACTCTTGGTGGAAATGCATGCCAGCTGTGTTTCTGTGGAGCCATGGAGCAGCTTATGGCCTCCCATGTCCAAGTAGGACATTTCCAGCTCAGATAACTCCCCACGGGGCTTAGAAGAAAGGGTGATGATTTTTGGACATAATAACAAGAAAGCCTATTTTTTGGTACCCAGTTGTCTTGTTTTCAGCTTGTCCACATATTTTTACACTGTGCAAGGAGGAAGGTTGAATGTACCCTGAATAACCTGAACTGCCCTTGGCTACTTGCTGTAAATAAATTACAGGTTCCAAGAGGCACCCAATTTGTAAAGGCTGGCCTCCATCCCCCTGTGCGGATGAGCTGCCAAGGGATCCACGGAGGATCAACAAATCTTAGCCTTTTTCTTGCATGTGGATTTTTTTTTCTTCTGGTGTCTTTACTCTGCTCTTTGTTGTTGTTTTTACATAGCTGAAAATATACTGCCTGCTTCTAATGAATAGCATGAAAAACATACGCTTCCAAGACTCTTGGGTCTTGCCGAGTAGTCTGTTGCTCCCCATATACTGCTGGGATGTATTTGCCAGCATTTCAATTAGATCATCAATAACCTAGTGCAGCTGCTGAGAGGAGAACTCAGATGTTCATAAATGTTATAGTCCATTAAGTTCAGATACTTCAAAGGCAGTTTGGAAAGAAAGTCATTTGTTAGGCTGAGTGTCAGTATAGCGGAATGCAAATCATACTGGATGCCAAAGCAAGGGATTAAAAAATGGAGTTTAAAGGTCAAATTAACTTAATTTGACCACTTCTGACACATAATGCAACTCCCTGACTTTTAAAATATCGCAGGCATTTGCCAGGGTAAGGATTCCTCCGGAAGGCTGCAAGCCCTGGCCTGCAGGATGCTCAGAGCACTGCCAGCATCAGTGGAGGCACATTTCGGTAGTTGGGGGGGGGCATGTGGGGGGTCTGTGTATGAACCTTCCTCAGTCAAAATCCTTGTAATATTTCCTGCCCTCTAGAATTTGAAAAGCAAGTTAGTGCTTCAAGTTCAGCAAATATTTAAATAACCGATTAACATAATGAGAGATTTTTCCCATTTTAAAATTATTTCCTTTTGAAGCAGGCAGAGAACTAAAACTCCTTTCCCAGGATGTTTTTCTGCAGCCTTTCCTCTCCCCTTGGGAGGCCGATATTTGCATGAGGGAGAAGCAGCATGATTTGTGGTGCTTTGGAAGGAGATAGGAATGCAAACATCAGGGTGAATTAACAGCTGATGGAAAATGTGGCCAGCTCACCTTAGAGGAGGGATGACATGACAGAGAGAGAGAGAGAAACACTAAATCAATGTGGAACTGCCAAACTACAGCTGAGATTCAACCGCAGAAGAAATCTGGGCATGGCATCTGCTTTCAGCCAAGTGGAGCTGCATCCAAGGAGCTGAGCAGATTGGCACCGACCGGGGGTAGCAGCATGACGGATCCTGCCCCAGAAATAGAGACGGGACTTTCACCCTCTGCCCAACAAGCTTGTGGATTGGAAAGATTTTTCTGCAAAGGTGGGAGCTTTAGGAGGCATAACAAATGCTTTCCCCACCTGGCAAGGGCAGGAACGTGCAGCTAACCAGACAAATCTGTCCTTTTCTGCGTATCCTTCATGACTCCGCACATATGGCTGGGAACAGTCACCGCAGCCTGTCCCCCCCTGACTTCCATCCTGCTGTTCTTTCTCAGAGGCTCAGGGTTTGGGCTGGCGAAAACATTTCTTTCACTACTTCGCTGGAAAATTAGGTTTTTGTTTAACAGAGAGTTTTTTAGCAAATACTTGCTGCTATAAAGCAAGTTCCAGAGTTCTGGGTATTTATGGCTGGTGAACCAGTTACGGGAAATGTCTTTGCCAGATTTTCACACCAAGTCATAATTTAAAAAATTCCTTTAAAAAATAGGGCAACGTTTCTCAGAATCCTGCCCCAGCTTTGCCCGAAGCTTGCTGGACCTCAGCATCCACAGCCGTCAGGACCGGCACAGTGCAGCTGGTAGGTGGGTGATCCGGGTTCGGGATGTTTTCAGGCTCGGTCGGCAGCACTGACAGTGTCAGGACTGTCCTGGGTGGTAGGGACGGGAGAAAGGGCAGATTCGTGGGCACTGCGGGGGGAAGACTTGCAGAGCTGGTGGTAAGTGTCTGCAATGGAACACACAAGTTCAACCTCATGCCTGCAAAATATCTCGGGAAGATGAATAAAAAGGAGGTAGGGAAAATTCAGGAGAGGAAGAAGGCAATGATTCTTCTCTTGGGAACAATCTAAGTCTTCCCCACAAATCAGCTTCTTCCAAACAGCACAGAAGAAAGGTCCAAGTCGTGTTTTCACTGGGAGAGCCTTACTCCTGCCTCCCTTCCTCCTTGCAGCTGCTTTGCCATGGTACGAGCCCCTGGACATCCCCAAGGACACCGCTGGGCGAGAAGCAGCCTCTGGCTCACCTTGCTTGCAGGGACCTCCTGCAACAGCAGTGGAGAAGCTGGATATGCAACTAGCTCAGGGAATGGATGTTTCTCTCCCTGGGGAGGCTGGTAAGATCACAGTCAAAGCAAAATCAGGCAGCTGTGCTCCCACGCTGCCTGCAGAGCTGACTGCTCGGTGCCTGCAGGAGTGTACGCCCGGGGTTTGGAGCTGAGCTGCCAGGAGAGCTGCGGAGAGTCGCCCCCTCGCTCCTCCTCCCCTTATGCTCACTCACGTTTTTAAGTCAGGCAGGGTGGCAGGAAAAGTCCCTCCTGGAAAGCGATTATCTAAATATCTGGTTCATCACTGTCAGTGGTGATACCGTCTGTGAGTAATTAGGAGAACGGAGGAGGGAGGCAAGGAGGAAGATTTGGAAATGACTCATTATCAGAATGTTAATGAATCTCCCGGTTTAGCCATGTTAAGCGGGGAGCAGAGGCAGACCATGGCTGATTCCCCTCGCCACCACCGCGCCCTGTCCCCATGGCCTGTGACAGTTCAGCAAAGGGCAGCGGGTTCAGCTTTGCACTGCCTGCAGGTTGTGGGGATTTGGGAAAATCCCAGATGGAATGGGGTAGGATCAGAGCAGGTACAGGACGCAAATAAAGCCAAGGCAGAAACTTCTGAGCACTGAACCAGCTGAAGCATCCAAATTTCACATGGCTCTTGCAATGACTTGACTTTCTGTGTGGATATCTGGCAGCTGGAGCTACTGCCCTTGCTTCTAAATGCAGCTTATGGCTTGAGGGAAACAGGGTGACGCACAGTTCAAATGAATCCCGCTGCCTTCCTTCTCATGATCTCTCCTTTTGCAAAACTGGTAGGAGTGAAGCGTGAACTTTGTGGAGTCTCTTGTACCTCTCCCGCTTTGCCACAGCTCAGTCACATGCTGGCTTTGCAATGTGCTTTATTTTTAATTTAAAGCTTTCATTAATTCATGCTTCTTTTTTCCTCACGTGCTTTCATTTTACATGCTGGGAGAGATGCTGTGTTTGGGGTGGAAAGCGAGCTGAGTGTGGAAGGTCAAGGCTGTGACTGTCAGCCTTCTGGAGCGAAGGACTTCCCGGAGCAAGGAGGCTTTAGCAGCATTTCTTGCAGAGCGATGGGGTGTGAATCCACCTCTCGTCCTCTGGAAGTTGAGCCATAGCAATGCTGTGGACCCACAGCTGCTTTCTGTTAGGACATCTCCCCTTGCTTCAATGGGCTTCACGCTGTAGCTCCAAAATCTTCCTTCTCTCTGTTTGGTGCCAAACTCCCTGTCTTCACAGCCTCCTCCCCCATTTTCATCAATGTCTTCTGTTCCCATTTCATCTACCACTCTTGCTTTTCCTGTTCCTCTAAGCCCTGCGGCTTTCTCTGTGCCATGGCATAACCCGCCCCTGCCCTCCCCTCAAAGACTGACCATCCTGGACCCCCAGGGCTCTGTGACCAGCGAAGAAGCTGCAATGCTGAGGTGTTCTTGGATGGGAAGGGAGGGAGGCACAGAGATGCTCAGAGGAACACGCAAGCAGAGCTGTACGTACTGGCACCGTACGTACCTGCTCTCCCACGCTGTCTCCCCTGCCTGGCATCGCCCTGCTCTGTCTCACGTTGATTTTCCATCAGTGAAGCTCTGGGAGAATTCAGATCAGGTTATCAATTTCATCAGAGTCAGGAGACAGGAGTGAAATTTGATAAGCGTGTGCAATGGCTGATTAAGATGGAGAGAAGAAGAGCCTCCAGTTTAACTCCCATCTGACCTTTCAAGAGGGAGGCAGCGTGTTGAAAAATGCCATTTGGAGCTCTTAAAGGTTTTATGCCCCTGAACATCTCAGAGCTGTTTAAGGAGAATGATATTCAGCTTGCTCATGTCCTGCCAACTCTTGCTTTCACTCCCAGCAGCAGCAGCCTCAGTGGGAGGCTGAGAAGGATTCATGAAAGGTCAATATTTGAATGTGCAAAACTTACTAAGTCTATCAGAGGATGGGGAGAGATTCTGCATCAGCTCACTGAAAAGTCAGCCTAAATTTCCACTCAAGTAGGATGGCAGCTGGAAAACTCTACATGGCTCAATTGATGTTGGCTCTGGTCAGCTGCGCACATGCAGCTCCATAAATATTTGTCCTCAGCTGGCACCCACAGGTCTCGTTAAGCTGCCCAAAGGAATGGGCGAAAACAGAGTCCTGCCTCAGTGTACCTAAGATCCCTGCAATTCCTCTTCCTTTTGTCAGGGTCCGTAGCTTAACAGGCCAAGTTCCCATCAGGGCCTGATGTGGATGGCTGCAGCCTTCTGAAGAACCAGGACATTCCCAGTGGAAAGGGAGAAGCACTCCCAGTCCGGCCAGGCTGGGAAGCCTTTTCCTAGTGCTGACCATTTGTACTGGCCGGGTGACGTCTCAGAACTACCTCTACCAAACTGCAGACATGTGAAGTAAAGCTAGAAGGCAAACTTAGCTCTGAATCTAAATGCCAGGGAATGTTATTGCTTGTTTGCAGGATCACAGCATCTGCAGCTTTCATGGATTTTGTGGAAAAAGAAATTTCACTGGAGCAGAGGAAGGAACCTGGAGCGGAGGAGCTGGTGCAGCCATTGACATCTGCTGCAAAGCTAGTATGAATATTTCATATTATACAATATGAAAAGTTTACACGTGTCTCACAGATTTGGTAGCGTGGTGATGTGTAACTGAGGGGTAGTAGTGTTTCAGCGGGAACATATGACATGAATTTGTTCCAGGATTTTAGGATTCTTAGCCGTAATTTTATTCTCATTCAGAAATTTGACAGGCAGCCAGTTAAATTTCAACACAAGAGATAAAGTGAGAAAAGGCTCCTATTTCTTGGAATCGGCCAGATGCCAAGATTCTTCTGATTTTGGTTGCACTTCTGGTCCCATGTTAGGACCTGTGTGCCAGGACAAGCAGGGTTACGAACCAGCCAGGCAGGAGGGTTTACAAACGGCACTGGGCAGGGGGCTCCTGACCCCGCCACAGGCAGCAGTTTGCTTGGTCCTGCTCTAGAGCCCCAGAGCTTTTGATGTCGCCAAAATAAAGAGCAAATGTGTTTTGCATCTGGTTTCCAGCAGGGACCGAGTCTGCGTGTGAGGCAACCAGGCACATGCGGTAGGAGCACAGAGGGGCTCACGGGACACCGAGAAGCTCATCTGCGTGAATGCCGGGGCTTCCCCGCTACTTCCCAATACCTAGAAATATTAGCGAATTGCTCAGTATTTAAATTCCTTTCAAGAGCTGAAGTGTCATTAAGTTTCCCATTTTGCTGCAATTTACAATTAGTTTACCTCATTAAGCATTGTAAAAGCTGCCGGCGAAGCACCTTGGAGGTTATCCATCACCAGTTATTGCTTCGTGCTGCTGGATTACTGCACAGCCGAAGCAGGAGGCTCCCCTGAGACCAGCGGGCTCGGCATTGGTGCTCCGGAGCCCTGCACGCCAGGGCACAATGGCACCGGGGTCCCCACTCGTGAGCAGCAAATCCGCAAGGCACGGAGTGGAGAGGCGGCGGTCACCGCCAGCCAGCCTTTCCCACCAGGACACGTGCCGGAGCCCGCGCAGCCCCTCCGCTGGCACCGCTGCGCCTGCCCCAGCCATTGAGAGCCACCGAACCGAGCGCGGGGCCGGGGTTGCACCTTCTGCGGCCAGAGGGCAAGCAGTCTCTGCAAAACCCTTCTGCAGTCCTGAAGCATCCAGCCCAAAGGCCAGAATGATTATTGCTCCTTGGCTATTTTTTATTTAAAAGCATGACAGATTCATAATTAGAGGCAGCAGAATGAAGCAATGCACTCTACACAGCACAAATGAAAGCAGCAAAAGTAAAAAATGTTGCTTTTTACCAAATCCTTTGTAACAGAAGCCTAATATCTGCATAAGACCATAGCTGCATTTTAAGAGAAAAATCTTTGACTGTTCTGCATGTAAGAAGCTCTTATCCCTTCAAGCAATCCTGGATCTGTTCTGGTACTCTTCCTCTCTGTCTTTCAATTTATAGTGAGTAGTTAAATTTGACCGAAAGATAGTGGCTCACATTTTGCAACCTCTCTGCCTGAGGACAGTGTTTAAATCCAGAGACAGGCTCCTAGCGTAACTGCCTGATGTAACTTGAGCAACTGCAATTCTCATTGGAGCTGATGTGATCCTCGACTCTGTAAACCAAGGCACTTTTATTTAGTCACTTAAATTTGCAGAAAGTAGTTTTATTTTAAATAACTGAACTAGAATAATTTGAATAATATCAACCAAAGCACAACTTGCACACTGCTCATGGCAACAGGAATGGTTAAACCAAACAGACCACCTATGTCTTTGTCCCTTGAGGGCCACTGTATATTAGCATGTTTTTTTTTTTAAATTTCCAACAGTGATGCTAAAAATTGGTCTACAAGTTGTCTTATACTGCTAGTTCAGGCTTCACACCAGGAAAGTGGGGGGAAGATTCAGAGGAAGCCACCAGAGCTGTCTGGTGACATTTTTACCCTAATTCATCTAATAAATCTACATACCAACTGAGGGTATTTGGGCTTTTAATTGTTTTGATAAGCACAGGGCATTTTGCCAAAGAGTCAATTGAACAAAACTGTGGCAATTAGCTTAGAAGTCCTCCGCAGAATTGTGCTCCTTAAGCTCTATTCAGATTTACAAATGAGATTGCTTAAGTGAGGCTGTACATGCTAATCCCTGTGTACGCACACACACCTGCACCCGCGGCCCGGCTCGGTCTCGGCACTGCTGTGCACAAATGCTCTGTGCTTTGCTAAGTACCCTGTGCTCTGGAGAAGCCTTTCTGCATTCCTCTTTGGAATAATGAAATAACACTATGGAGGAATGGCGTAACAGCAAACTGGCCCTGAGCATTAACTACATCTGCTCTGTGGATCTGCAGCTAATGAAAGGCTTGACTTTGCCCCCACGGACCTAACTCAAAGCCCACTCCAGTCCTTGGAGAGCACCCCTTGTCCTCAGGCTCCTGGCTCAGTTAGCTTCCTGCGATCCGAGGCTGAGATAAAGGAGATCCTCTAAAGTGGAGGAGACCTCTGTCTTGACTGAGGGAAGTTTCCCTTACTGCACCTTCTTGGGGAGACAAATCCTTATATGACCTCTATCACTCCCACCAGAGCTGGTGCAGGAATGGTCACTGTCACTGCTACCCACGGGGTACGCCGGCGGGCTGCACGCATGCATGCCATGCAAAGCTCTGTGCCTGAAATTGGGATTCAAAACCACACCAGAAGCTTTCACCTCATGTTTAATCACCATTTAATTACTCATATACTCCTGATGCCACTTCCTGAGACACAAGTGCTTTGGAAACAGATACCTGCCTTCCTCCCCTGTGCTCTCCTCTCCCTCCCTTGCACTGTCCTGCTGTGAATTTGGGCCTTTCTCTTTGTAAAATGGAGGATAAATCCTCTCAGCCTCAAAGGTTTGTGTCTCAGACTCCAGCCTTCCCAAGTTTCATTTTGGCAGCTCTGCAGCAGAAGCATTTGGCATCGGGGGACATCCTAACACCACCGTGGCTGACTCACGGGTACCACTGCCCCGTGGCTCGGGCTGACTGCAGCACAAACCCAGGGCTTCTCCACAGCCCTCCTCTGGCTGGGTATCTGCAGCTCTGCTCTGTAGTCTTTGGTTTTAGATGTAGTCTCTCTGACCATTAAAGTTTATGACTTATATGTCAATAAAGCACAAACGAGCAGACAATCTTGGAAGATAAAACGCGATCTGTAAAGTAGGGGAGGCTGCTTACGCCTAACACAACAGGACAGTTAGTCAATGAGCAGGGAGATATGCTGAAGAAAGGTGCCATAGGGGAAAGAGGGAATGAGCCTGCTTCATTTTTTGAACCAGTTTTCTTGGCCGTAGTGACGTGCTCCGGGATGGGACCCCGTGCGGGGCACATGGCTGGGCTGCCACTGCCAGGGCGAGCTGCGGCATCTGAACAAACCGTGACACCTCCGGGACAGCCTCGGACCCGCTGGTACGGGGACTGCTCTGACTTCCCATCCACATATTTTTGGTGATTCTTACACACACAGAGAAAACAAAGGTGATTTACCTAGTCAAGAAATTATTATATTTTGCAGAGAAGTTCCCATTGCATGTATATCTCAGACGGTCCCCAGTGTGGAATTTCAACCTCATCTTTTCATTATGAGGAATATGTTTATAGAGTCATCGCACCTCCTGATAGCCCATCTCTAGGTCACAGAAAAGGGCTGAGTTCCCTTGTTCAGAATCTACCTGTCCTGTATCTCTGCAAGGGAAGCTTTTCTCACAGTCAAAACACATCTATGGGAAAACTGAAATCAAGAAACTGATTCTTCTCATTTATTGTCTCTGCATTTGCAAAGAAAGATGCTTTGTTTCTTCCAAGAGTAGCTGTGATTATTAGAGATCTGTCTGTGTTAATTTTAATGGTCTTCTTACATGGGCTCCAGTGTGACCAGATTATCGATGAACGGTCTGATAGCAAATCGATGTGAGGCCGCTGTGTCAGAGTGCAGAGATAAATGGATGGGAATCGCAGGTGGGGCCCCTGCACCTGCTTTGTTTCTGCAGATTCTCCATCGAATCATTTCACTAACCTGAGACCCAGAGGGCCACGCTGGTTTGCCCATGAGCCTGAATCTTTGGAAAATGCCAGAGAGTCTTTGTCTGCAAGCACTTACTGGTCTCCTACAAGGCAGCATGAGCCTTTCTGACAGGTACTGGTCATGGTGTGACTTGTGGTGCTGTCTGTAAAAACGCATGGGGACAGTCCCCTTTGCCAGGTAACTTCCCTGAACTGGTTTTAAACCGTCTCTGTGTGGCTGAGCTGGTGATGGGTAACATCTTCAGAGACACAAATTTTTGCCCCCGGAATTTGGCTCAGTGTGGAGCACAGGTGAATGAGGAGCTAGGGGAAAGAGCTCTAACTCATCTATGGTTTTAATATAAGTTCAGGATGTGACCAGAGCCATGCATTTGCGTTCACTTGACTGGCAGGCATGTGTTAGCGGGAAAATTGCTGTTTCAATAACCTGTCTGGCTCCGTCATGCAGAATCTTGGAATGGAAACAATTGTGCCTGTCACATCACCTGTGATAACCTCCAGCAGGAAGCGTGTCCCTCTTTGTCGGGCAGATAAAGCCATTGTTGATGCATACCATACTGGGCCAGTCAAACCAGCCTGAGTATTGTCTCGCTTTGCTAATTAATTTTATCACCCTTGTCATCTTCTACTCAAACCTAGGCAATCCTAAGCCTTGTAGAATCGATTTCAGGGCAAAGGAGGGATATATACTTCTTACAAGCCTACTCCAATTACAAATCCGAAGCACTTGCTCTCTGCTTACTTGCATCAGTGTGTTCTAAAGTAGGACACAGCACTTGGACGATTTCTATTTTGGTATCTTACAATGTATTTTTATAATGGTTTTTTTCCTCCCACTCCTCTCTTTTTTTCTTTTATGGGAGACAAACAACAGCTGTGTTATTGGCACAGTGCTAAGAAAGGGAAGCTAGAGGTTAGCAATGGCATAAAGATAAGCAGTTCTGGTGTAAATCAGATCCTTCACAAAGCTGAGATTAGAAATTGTCACTTGTCTACAAATAAATGATGATTTCTTGCCCTCCCTGTATGTGCAAGGCACTTTAATTTTCCATTCAAATGGTTTCTGAACACTTCACTTGGGAGTGGGAAAGGCAAGGAAACCCAGCAGGACAAGGAAACTAGTATCTTCACCATTAAATACACACCTACTTGCTGCAGAGAGCTCTGCACAGGCTGCCAGGTCCACCTGAGAGACCAAGCAAGTATCTGGTCAAATAAACCCGGCTTAACCCAGGCACAGCTCCAGGACGTGGGGCAGTTGGGATTATGCTACACAACTTCAGAGAGGCATCTTTGGTCCATACGGCACTCAAACCCCGGGCGTCTGGGGTTTGATCGAGGCTGGGCAGGCTGTTTAATCCCTATGCCTGGAGGTTTTTGACGGGGAGAGCTCAGCATACAGTGATCACATGCTTGGCTTCTCGGAAAGCTGAAGGATGATCAATAGTTGATTAATCTAGTGAAAAAATTAATGTATTAAAAGCAGTGACTGATGTCAGATACATTCTCTCTTGCTCATCGATTTCCTTATTTTTAACCTGCATGTGCCAAAGTTATGAAGCCCAATTCCAGTGTGCAGCTAGTACATTCATCTATTTAATTTCATATGGATATAATTTACTAAGCAATGTATTTGATTGAGTAAATGTGGTGCCATTGATTTTGTGGCTGAATTATCTGATTTGATTGGCACTGTGTCCCATTTAATAGAGAAAGCAACCAATCCAATAAGTAATGTTAGTAATTGGGTAGTTGCTTTCTAAAGAAAGATTACTTGAGTTTAAAGAACTAATGTTTCTCGGTTGCAGTGTAAACCAGGCAAATTTCTACAATAGACGAACATGATAACATTTATCCGATGTAATAACAAAGTGCGGGGCTCTCTAATGTAGCATCAAGGGTTCTCAGGCAGCATTCACAGAGCAGCTTATATGCAGTTTATACACTAATACAAAGCTCAGGCACCAGGGCTATTAATTAATTAACCCTCAAAAGACATTGAGAAATGCCATATACACTGATGAACTCACAAAGGCGCAGCAAAGACAGCTGTCCTGCGAGCCCGCGAGCTATTGCCCTGCTCCGCGGTCCTGCTGAGCTCTCCTGCTCTCTGCACAGCCCCGGGCTCCAGCCCTGCTCCCGGGAGAGCTGCACCGCAGCGCATCACGCTCCTCGGCACGCCCCAGGTACCGACTGCAGCCCCTGTGAGGGACAGGACAGCGTGCTAGATGGCAGCTGACAGCCTGACTCGGTGTGGCCGTTCCTGCTCTCACGTGCGTTCCCGGTGCTTCCCCAGCCGTGGCTGGCCAGAGGAGTGGGCGGACCATTGCCACAAGTGCTCTGGAGTCAGACAGGCGCTGATGGGTCTTCTGGGCATTTGGCTCCAGGACGGGAGATGAGTTTTCTCCATTTACTTGTGTTCTAACCAACATGACTGTTAATGTTCCAGACTACATAGCAATAAGACTAATCATGGGCTTAGAGCAGTCATCTCTGGCTGCAAATCAATAGCATTCAGATAAGGGAGCAGGAACAGCCTTCACACCAATGTGACTCTACACAATTAAGGACCTATTCCTTTCTGATAATACCTTTCCAAGCCCGAATCTGAGGCAAGTAATTTTATTCAAGGTGATGTTCGATACTGGTAAGAGGAAAGATATTTAATTAAATGCTATACTCGACAAATTTGATGCCAACAATCATCTGTCAAATTCATGTAAAACTGATAGTAATAAAAGTGGAACAACTCATATACTGATTTTTTCTTACCTATGCTGTATTATTTTGCAACAAGAGAAACCAGCATACATCGTTTGAATTTCATGCTTGTATATTATAAAATACAATCTAGTCATAACACTGCTGTGACAGCCAAAAGGAGCTCAGATATTAGCAGAAGAAAGTGATTTTTTTATTATTCCATTTTATCACTGGATGGAAATTTCAGGACTTAAATTTACCATCACATCCACATCTGAACCTGAATATCTGGGAGGTCATTTACTCCACTGCACAATAAAAGGGAGTCAGACAAGGTAATGCATAATGGAAATCAAAGCAGAACTTCCATTTGCAACTATGCCATACATAACACTATCCGCTGCACTATCTAAATTATGACGAGATGCGACTCTCTGATGATGAATACAGAACATAATGAGCAGGGAAGGACAGACCCCAAGGGAGGGGGAACGTGCCACTTGTGGAGGTGTTTATCAAAAAAGAGATATGCTTCTGTGTCTTAATATGTTATTTTTCTCAAAATTTACTGCAGATACTGATAAGCAGGACCTGTTTATGTACTTCATGGCAATTACAGGGTTGCTCAGAACTGTCTATTCAGATAGATTTTCCCCACAAAAAGGCTTTTCGCTGAACATTTCAGAGTTTTACTTCTAAAAATTCAGAACTTCAAAAATATTTTTAAATGTAGAAATATTCAGCTTTTTCTGTTCCGGGGACTTAAGCTGCAGCTTTCAAATTACTAACTTCTTAAGAAAGGAAAGATGTTTCAGTCTCAAGAACAAGAGATAATATTTTGTTTTCCGCCGAGTGCTTCAGGGCAGGAAGCCCTGGGGGTCCCGGGGTGGCGGGGGACAGGGTGCTGGCCCCGGGCTCCCTGTGCAGGGCAGGAGCCCCTCGGCCCTGGGGGGCCCCACCACCCCAGGGATGCTGGGCGGGCACCATCCCCAGCTCCTCCTGCTGCCACCAGCACACAGCCGACGAAGCTTTGTTAGAGCGTGCTGTTGCTAGCCCTGATGTGCTGGCATCTTCATCCATGTGATGCTGGATTTACCAAGCCAATACAGTTCTTCCCATATAAAGCGGGGGAAAAAAAGAAAAAAGAGAATAGCTTTGTGTTAGGTCTTCTCAGATTTTCGGAGATATTCAGCATACAGACTCTCCTGCCTCTCCTAAGCCAGCTTTGTGTGAGAACTGGAACGGAAAATGGCAAAGATACCAGTTTATCTACCCTTAATTAAATGCCGAAGTTCTCATGTGTAGTGGCGGAGATTGTGTTGTGGTGCACTGTGAAACACAAACCACACGAATGGTGGTAATTATAAGTCAAGGGATTTCACTAATACCAGACTTTCAGTCATTTTCCCTCAGTAATTAGAGCACAGCAAATAAATCAGTAGGCAGTTCATTTAAATAAACTGCCACTAGAAGAATTATTGCTGATGACTTTCCTTGCAAATCACATATCTACTGTTGCCACATATCAGAGAAATTATTTTTGTTTCTTCAAATTCAATGCATTTCATACAGATGGCAGGTTCCCATTAGACAGTAACAGAAGCATTGTTGGAGTGATGTGTAAGACATAAGTTGCTTGGAGTCCTGATGCTCAAATCAAAGTGTGCTGCTGAGAATAATAAACACACATGTGTGAGTGAAATTCAGATTGGAGGCACCTGTTTGAAAACAAGATGACACGTTGTTGTCAAGTGAATGGCAGAGATAGATGTCTCCATAATAAAACCCCAGAAAGTGAAGTGTCTGTCCTATTTCTGGCCAGGAGGACCAGACGCTCCTCAGGGGCCTGTGACACACATCAGCTCTCCCAGTCCAGAGTTTATGGAATCTACATAAGCCTATCCTCCCTATGAACCAAATAATCTAGACTGGTGCAATTTACAGAGCTAGGAAAGCTGGGGAGATCTTAAAACATATAATCTGGAAGTATAAATTTCACTAACCAGGATACCTGCCATATGGTTGCAAAAGATGCAGTAGATCTGAGATATCCTGATGCTGCCTCCCTCTGAGTTTGACCTCTCTGAACACCAGCGGGAAGCAGGGTCAAGTTATCCGAGTGGCCGGTGAAAAGACAGCATGTTTTTACTACCGTTAGGCATGCATTTACCATTTTGCAGACAAATCTTCAGCTCCTTATTAAAGCGTCAATTTTCCCAAGCACTGTGCGTATGCTGAAGCTATAAAAGCACCAACAATGTGTATCAAATGCAGGATCTTTGTTTACCAGATGTCAGCTAATAATAAGAGGTATTATACCAGCACTGAGACCCATTGTGAAAGCCACGTACAAGCTTACGAGCTAAGCTAGCTGATTTACTGACTGCTTCATACCCACATTGCATGAGTTGGTTTGAATGTAATCTACTAAAAACACCCCAATGGGACCCATAAACTTTATATAAGGAGCCTTAACTCAAAGAGTAAGAGACTCCGAGGACCGACGGAGAATGGCTCAAATGCTGCAGCGGATGGATTTTTTTAATGCATTTTGTTTTTTCTTTTGTAGTCACAAGGGCTGTTTTCTGTTTATTTTGCAAAACAAATACAGCCCTCCCCAAACTTTCCCCAAGTCTCCTCTGCCACAAACACAGGCAAGGCAGGAACGTTGTGCCAGCACGTTGTAACCTATCCAGACTTGGACGGGCTGCATGGGAAAACAGCTGGGTACTTGTCCTCAGTGGGGATTTGTAAAAAGAATGGACAACATTATTTGATAGAATATTTGCCCTCTTGCTACAGCAGGAAAATTTTCCAGGAATGTAAACATGTAATTCTACTGTAGAAAAAGTGCCTGATGCTGGGGTGAAAGCCTTTCCTTTGGAAAAGCAGGGCTGCTCTGCTTAGACTGCAGGTAGTCTGGCCTGAAGATGTGTGGACTGATGATGCACTCGATGTGTACTGGTGTGGCCGAGATCAGAATCAGACTCTGTATGACTGTGGAAGGGGATGGCTTCCTCAGCCGCCGCATGGTGCTGGTACTGCTGGAGGGAACGGGGAATGGACGCTGTGGTGCGCAGGGCTAAGAGTGACAGAGGGGATGAGACTTGCCAGGGGCCGCGCTGGCCAGCGCTGTGGCAGGGAGCAGATGCTCTCTGGGCTACGTTTCCAGCCAGCTAGTGCTTTTCATGCGGATGCTGTTTGCCGTCGGCTGCTAGGCAGATGGCAACTTGCATTACAGGTTATCGAGCTGAGCAGCGGGAGTCAAAACAAAATTATCACTTTACTCCTCCACACTAATGAGAAGTGCGTCACCCAGTTGTTTCGGCACAGGAGGAGTTTCTTTTATGCTTGCTTTGGATCTGGTCACTGTTGCACAAAAAAAAAAAATCGGAAAACCTGGGCCAGTGGTCTCTACTGCTCTGGTAAATTCCTTCCACCCACATCTCCCTCTCTTTGCCTATTCCTGTCTGTAGGGGAGGCTTGACAACAATTAGAAAATTATCAAGTTTGTGTCAATGTCATGGTCAAAGTCCCCCCACACCACTCGCCAGCCTCTTCCTATGAGCACAGGAGGCACAGGGCTCACAGTGCGCCTCCTCCTCTCCATCACTTTGTTTTGAGGTCAGTGCACATCAGATCTGCCTCCGTGTCCCCCAGTTTCAAAGAACAGTTCTTCTACGGAAACAGTTTCTGGCCTCACCTTTCTTCCTCTGTTTCTTTTCTGTGAAAACAATAATAAGGTATTGATCTACCTTGTTGAGACAATGAAGCCTCTTTAATTAGTTCATTAGTCCTTAGCTCATCAAGACTTGGGTGAATGCTCCATTGAATCCTGGTTAATCACAGGAGTAGGTGATTTCAAAAGGCTTAGAGGATGTGCATGGAACTGAGGGCTGGAAGAGGCTGGGGTCCTGGGCCGGGGATGAACACTGGCTTTGGTTGAAGATTATGCTTTTATCCATGGAGTAATAACCCATGCTTGATGAACCGGGCCTCAAGGTCTGCATTAGGGAGAAGGAAACTTAACCGTGTAAACCTGAAGAGCTGAAAAGGTCTTTTACTGAGGAGTTAAACTCTATGATGCAGCAATGTATTCCCAAAGCTGCTGGCAAGTTTGGTCCAGGAAGAAAGTTTTTCTGGTTTTTAATCAGTGTTTAAAAGTAAATGTGAAAATAGGACTATAAAATTACATAAAATTACAGTGTAATTAAATTTTTTTTTTTTAGATAACTGACAGTAAGCATATAACTTCCAGAGAACCAGTGGAAATTTTTCACTACAAAATACGCAAGACCTGCATTGAAACACCAGTACAATTTCCGAGCAGCAGCACAGGTCAAATCAGAGCAATGGCTGCAACACCGCATGGGCTGGAATACCCCCGTCCAGAAGGGTCTGGGCTCTTTCTGCCACCTGCCCATAGCTCCTGTCATGTTCCATCGTGACACTGCCATTTGAACTCCATTCCTTTCAGCTTGATAGCACGTGGCTGCAAGGCTTGTCCCACCACTGCTGTACTGCACTCTAAACATTAATTTCAAACCCCACGCTGCATTTTCTATTCACAGCTCAATCTAAGAGCAGAAGCAAGTAAGTTGCAGGTAGCGTCACGTTAGTAAAAGTTTAATGGTGACTTAGTGCTCTCCTGCCTTGACCCCAGGTTTAAATTAGAGCAATAATCCAGCAGGTGTGTGCTAATCAAAGGGCGATGGGGAGAATTTTGATCAAAGATGCTCCTCTGAGTGTGAACCAGAAGGAGCATTTTCCCTTCTGTTTCAGCACAAATAATTCAGCGAAGAGCCCAGCTCCTTCCCAGGGGCAGATCCCTGCTGGGCGGGCGCAGCGTGCAGCGCTGCTGCACGGAGACCCAGGCTCCCCGCTGTCTCCTCATCCCAACACAGCGGCCGTGCCGTGTCCCCGGGGGCCCGGTGCCCCGGGCCAGCCGGGCTGTGCCACCAGCAGTGCAGACCACCACTTACAGTGCTCCCTGCACTAACCAGGATGCTTCAAGTCAACCACACAAACCTACTTCCCTTCTGATCCCATCTTTACTCCCGTTTCTTCCCAGAGGAACAAATCTCTAATAAAGTGTCATTTGAATGTCCACAAACCATGAAGAAAGACTGGAAATGCATCATCTCCCTGAACCTGATAGAAATAAGGGTTTGGCTGTTTGGTGCCACTTTGAGATAATTGTTTCAAAGGATCGGAATGTAGAAAATACTTTAAAACAACTTTAGAATCAATAGCTATTTTAATTTGCAACTTGCAGCTCACTTTGACAAATAACCCAAAAAAGGAGGATAAATAATACAGCTTCAATTATATTTCTGTACAATATTTATCTTATTTTGTGTTGCGTGCTGCTGAGCTAATTCAATTTTCTGCTGCCAGCCCATGCTTGCTCCCCTTTCATTTGTAATATATAACTTTATGAAGAGGGACTAAATCTTCCTGTGTGAATGGCACTTTATTCCTGAATGTGAATGTTTCTGGAAAATAAAATAATAAAATAAAACAACAACAATACTCTTCGTAAAACGAAGAATAAAAGCCACGCAGCTGAGCTATTTTTCAGTAGGGACAAATGGTACACAAAGGAGGGAAAGCAGGTGGCAGCTGGAAAGCATCCAAAAACCCCCAGAGGCTTCTGGCTTCACAGCTGGGAACTAGGACCTGATACCCTTTGCTTGAACATGGCACTCTGAATTTCCAAGCCAGAGGGGATGGTGGAAGGTCGCTCCCTGCTACCTCCCACTGCCTCCCCAAAGGACACAGAGCCCTGCTGGGTCACCCTGAACGGTACCATCTAGCACAGGCGGAAAAGGTGGTTCCTGGCCCCTACAAGATAAAAATCTAGATTGATGTTGGAGTCTGGGGATGGACATTTCAAACTATATTTATGTAAAGATGAAGACAGAAGCTCACTGGGACATTCCAATATGCCCGAGGTTAGCTGAGCACTACAGGTGCCCACTCAGGCAGGAAGCACTCACCCTGCGCGGACACCAGAAAAGCAGTGCCCTTTTTAGCTGGTGCCACTGCATCTGCATCAGCGCTGGTGGCTGACACAGCTCTCGGGTGGGATTTTCTCCCCCGGCAGGCCCTGTAGCTCCCTCTGAAACACAGCAAGGGGCATGTGCAGCACAGAGCCTGCAGCTCGTGTAATCCACACGATGACCTCTGTGCTGGAGCAGGACACAATAGGTGGACAGACTCGAAAACTTTTACTACAATGCTCACTTGCTGACATTTCTGTAACTTGTGTTCTGTAATTCATTCTCATGAGCTGCTGTTGGAGCTATTTCTGCTCCTAATCCAATGCCTTTTAATTTCTTTTTCTCTAAATTGCTGCTTCTGGAAGTGGAAAACAAGCCATGAACACTTATTTCATGTATCAAGGCAAAATGTCAGTCAGCTTCCGCCTGCGGGCACCTGCACTGGTGCCAGTCATCTTAAAATATACCCAGTGCAACCAGGAAGGCTGCTGGGAAAAAAATAAAGAACTAGAGAGGAGGCCATTCAGCTAAAGGTTGGGAATTGTTTGCAGCAAGCTGACAGATGTTTATGGTTCATAAGTACATTCCCAAAAGGACAGCGTTAGTAGCTTGAAAAAAAATGGAAGGGAGGAAAGATGGAAAAATTGATTTAACATCTGCGTTTTTCTTGAAAATGTTTTCTCTTAGGAATATCAGGGAAGCTGACATTTTCACAAGGCAGGAGAAGTGGAATTAAGGCTAATTGTGGTCCTGATGGTGAAACAAAGCAGGGGATCTAAAGGAAAGCTTTGTAGGCTGCAGCATCTCCTTCATAGCTTCTCCACCACCTGGAATACTTACAATGAGAAAAATATGGGCCCACTACAACTTTGGTCCCTTGGCTTGTTTCACACATTGCTTAAAAACTGATGGCTTTACAGCCTGTCCTTTCTCTCAGCCCTACACACAACCTGGAGAGAACACCACTGCTTCAGAAATGCCATGTTGGGGCAGAAATCTGCCATCAAATCCTGACTTTTCCCTCTGCCTCTCTCCTCTCGGGTCTGCTGAGAGCCAGCCCTGCTGGTTTGCAGACTCTCCCATGCAAACAGTTTGGGTTACAAGTGTTTGATTATTTTTTAATTTTCCACTAAACTGGCACTGCTCTAGTGCAAATGTCACGTAACAGGCAATTGCAGGAGCTGTGCAAGCAGAAAGCGAAACAGCAATAAATCAGCCTGCTTTCTATTCTCTCACACGTCAGAGTTATAAGATCCACTATCGCACTTTCCTTCATTTCAGCCTGCTTGGTGTTAATTTTAGCATCTAAACCTTCTATTTTAGAGCTGAAAACGCAGCTGATAACATGGTTAACAACTGTTGCTGTGGGCTCCCTTGGCAGCAAGGCATTAGCATCCTCGCTAGCATATTGCCTTCAGCTGCACTTCCAGGTTTCAGTCTCACAGCTCCTCCCCAAGAATGTGGTTGGTGCTGCAGAAGCAGCAGTCACTACCATTGCCCTGCACTCTGTGCTGATCTGACTGGCTTATTAGACAAAGGCTAGGGTATTTTTGCTACTGATAATATCGGCTCTTATGTGATGGATGAGCCTGCAAGCTATTCCTATGTCTCCATTATTCATCTCTACTGTATGCTGTCAAAGAGCACAAGGTGCTCAGTCCACTACGCTGGCAGGTTACCTTTTCGGGAGCAGGGAGCCATATGCAGGGCATATATCAAGTACACACAAGATACCTTTGCTCACTGAGCTGGTGCTTGGTGCTCTCCCCTCTTGCAAACCCTTCTCCTTTGTCCAATAGATCAGGCTGGGGCTCCTCGTGGAGCCTCTCCCATGCCTCTGGCCAGAGATGATGCTCCAGCTTTGGTACTCACTGAGGCTCTGTAACTACAATGGCTTCTAAGGCAGACTGCTAAAGTTTTGGGAGATCTCCAGCTCTGGACCTGCACGAAAAAAAACCAGCAGCTGCAAGGTCACTAGCACTTCTTCTCAATCAGGCCACAGAGGTGTAAAGCTGCGCACCCCAAAACTGGGTTTCAATGAAGAACAGGGTGCAAAAGAAGTGTACAGATCTCTGGTAATGCCAGAAATTTCAGATTAGCCAAGAGCAGAATCAGCTGAAGATGTGGAGATTTTCTTTAATTTTATTTTCAAAGTAATAAACTCTGTAATTAACCATAGCTTAATAAGTCAGTCTTCTGCAAAAAAAAGGAATAATGAACTAATTAATTAGGATGCATTCTCCCAGTGTAGACAATCAATGCCTTATCTTAATGTAGGGGTATCTCTGGAGGGGAAGGAGGGCAGTTGGAAACAATTAAAGAAACTCAACATTGAGAGAGAGAATGCTGGTTTGTTTTTCCCCAAAAAAGGAAACAGATGAAGAGACAGAGACAAACTCCAATGTCTGAAACCCAGTACGCTTATTTCCCCTGTTGTACTTCTTAGAGAAAATACAGACTAGGAACTACCCTTAGTATTGTGAGTAACCGGTTTATATTTAACTAAGACAAGAAGAACTGCAAGGCTAGCAAACCCCCTTGTAATCAGCCTCCTTCCCCTGCCCCCAAGTTTAAAGAAATGTAAATCCACCATTAGAGTCAGTGCCTTGAAAAAGAGTGAGTTTGCATTTGTATGAGATTTCAGAATGTGTCCTTCTAATCCTACTGTCTCACACATTTATTCCAGTGATTCCCTTTGCTTCCTCTTGTCAGCCTAAAGTTAATTCAAGTCATTTTATACTCTAAAAGCAAGTCTTTTCCTGTATGTTTAAAATACAGTTGGAGCCTCTCCCAGTTCAATAGTCACTTGGGTTGTAAGCAACTGCTCAAGCAATTGCTGCTTCTTCCCTCAAGAATATTACATTCTCTGTTGCTCACAACAAAGATATCAAGAGTGTTAATATTGTTGTGGTGGTGACTGACAGCTGCTGCAAATACAGCTGATATAAAGTTAAATTACTGCACTTTGGAAGCAGTGCAAAGCTTTGAATGTAGCTGGGGTGATCTGTTACATCCTCCTGGGGAAAGCTGGGAGTTGAGAGGCATCCACCAATTTCACCACAAGAGTGCTCAGAAAGCCTTATATACACCTCATCTCTGAGTGCAGCTATTAAAAGGGACTGGCTTTTTATCTCATCTTCTGTGCTAAAAAGCTCAAAGTCTCAAGGCAGAGAAGAAAGGGCCTCCTCCATCCCTTCTGTGGGGACTGCGTGGCAGACAATGACCAAAGAGGAGGGGAAGATCTCTTAGCAACAGTTCATCCATGAAGGAACAAAGAGACTCCCACATTTTGCCCTGGTGTCCACAATACAGCTCTACAGTGAGCTTACAGATGTCTTTAGTCAGGCTAGCACATCAGCTCCCTCCTGGAAGAGTGAGCTGAGCTGAAGGATCTTCAGTAAGTGCATGCATCTGAGGGCACACCAGAAGCCAATGTCTGTATCAGGATGCCTCTGGAGAAGAGACCCATATTTATTCCCTTCTATTCCATGGTAACGTTTTCTTCATGCTTCTGATCTGCAGGTATAAGATGGGCTCAACACATGATGTGACACAGCAAATACATGACATGCACTACAATGGAAATCAGACCAGCTCTGCAGGATGAGTTTCCATGAGTATCATCAGTTCTAGGAGCCTGGGCAGGTTGTTTAATCTATCACATTCAAGTCCTGTTCCTTTATCAAATCACCCAGCAAGGCTCACTGAATCAGTTGGAGGAAGAAGTTCTGGGTAAATGCACATGCCAACGGGTATGCATAATCTTGGCTGAGTAATGGTCTCTCACCATATCTCTAAAGGGCTCATAAGCTACATCAAGGAATGAAAACCATAGTGGAGCTAGTGGGAGAATTAAATCAAACAGATGGAAGTGTGGGAGTGGAGTTTGGGCCAACAAAGGCCAATTTCAAACCATATTTTTAATTAAATTGGGGAAGTTTTTAACTGATAAAAACATCTTTAGTTGGATTTAATGGCATTTAGCTGCTTTAATTGGGATGTCTATATTTGGAGTTTGCAGACAGAAACAGATAATAAGGCAACAAAAACAGATCACAGGGGCTTAAAATCCTGGCATTTGCATAACCCAATTGTTCACATTATGAAATGGAAACCCTGTTATCAGCTTGCATAAAACAGCTTGTTTTGGTAGATTGCAAATACTGTGTTTAATTAACCAAGCTTCAGGGACAGTGAATCTTATTGTTACAAGATACAACTCTGTGGAAATAAAGGCATTTTCATTTAAATAAAACAAAAGAGGATGTTTATCAGGATGTTACTTAATTGTCAGCATTGCTAAAGAGTTTTGTTTCTGCTATAATTCGTGAACTGGAATTGATCAGTGAAGCAGGGAACCAGGCGCCTTTGTCCTGTACAATTAAAGCTCTGTCATCTTAAATCCAGGCATTAATAATGCCAGCAGCAAGAGGAAAGGAGGAAAAAATCTGTAAGTGCACTGGAAATCCTGGGTTATGAACGAAATCCAGTTTTACCCAATTAGCCCTCTCAAAGCATCTTTATCATGGTAATATCACCTCTGGCACTTCCAGAAAGTCCATTACAATATCACTAAGGTCCTAGCATGTTCCCCACCAAAGAGCAGAGGAGCATACAGCTGGGCAAGTATGAGGGTGTATGTCATTGATACATTCCTTGACACCCCCTCCCTCAGCATTCAAGCAGAAGGTCTTTATCTGAAAAGCCAGGAATTGTTCACAGAATAAGATGGAAAATAACTGAGCTGCTGGGGAGGAAATGATTAGGTTTTCCTTGCAGAAAACACTGCTGGGAATGGAAAACATTCTTGTTTTGAGTTTGAGACACAAAACCTAAATATTTCTGTATCTAGATGTATTTTTGCTAACATTTCCAGTATGTCAGAAAACATTTTTCACTAGGGGGAAAAAATAACCAAGCACCTCCAGAAATATTGTTTGCTATTTTGCAGCCTCCCTGTGAGCCTGCCCTGGGAACATTGCCAGAGGCCACACTGGAAGCGGCTCTGCCACATAGGCATGGCAGGAGCATCCTCTGTCCTGGGAGCGTGCCGAGCTTTGAGAAATGCAAAACGGAGGAAAAAAGGATGCTGTGCACACAGAGGACAGGCCCTGTCCACATTATCACTAATGCAAAGTACAAATCACGGGATGTTTCTCTGAAATATATAATTGTATTTGAAAGGACACAAAAGCTGCAGTTGCTGAGCTGCTTCCAGGAACAAAATGTATTCCATGGCCTGAAACAAAGTCTTATTTATGTGCTGTGTTTTCCTGTGATTGTTTAAATATGCTTATCACATTGGTCTTCTTGCAGTGCAGCACCACTGAATTCCTTCTGTTCAGAAATTACAATGTGCAACATAAGATTTCTGACCACAGTGAAACCCCTCACCAAAATACCCGGAGGCAGGGGGGGAGGCAGCATGGGAGAGTCTGCATGGGAGTTTAGCAAAAGGCAGAAGCTGCTGGTGAACCCAGTAAAGCATATTATCAAAGAAATGTGCTGGAGTAATCGGAGAGGAGAGCAGATGCTGCTGGCAATAAAAGCCTATGCGAAATCCAGCTGAGAAGCCTACTGCGAGACCTACAGGGGCAAATTTCCCTGTGGTAGGACAAAAGAGACCCAGCAAGTGAATAGCGGAAAAATCTATTGCAAGGTGCCCATTATCAAGCAGCAGTGAAGCTGCAAAAAATAGAGAATTGAATTTGAGGAGGGAAGGGAACCAGGCACCCTGTGGACACAATTACAGAGACATTTCAGAGATTACTGGGCATGTAAATGCAGGAACAGCAGATGGGAGAGGTCTGAGGATGAAAGGGTAGAAGTGGTCTCCCCACATGTACCAAGGAAAGACTGAGCTGCCTGCCAGGGCCAGCTCCCTCACACACACACCGCCCAGTCCCATCAGCACACGCAGGGCCCCCCTGCATTTGCCACGGTCCACACCCTGGCAGCTCTGTCCCCTCCGAACCCCGACTCTGCTGGCAAAGGCGGTTCCCTCCCTCCCAGCAGCACATGGAGGACCCCATTTCCTGCTGCCCTGGGCCCCATGACTGTTTTTCTCTCCCTGCACAGCCTCTCCTTTGCCTATGCGCCTTGGGTCACCCCTGGTTCTCAGTCATGCAGGTGGGATTGCTCCTTTGCTCCCACAGCCCTCACCCTGTGCCAGAAATACTTTGCAGGTGAAGGTGAGGGATGGTACAAACTCTGCAACAAAGCCCAATGCCCCTCGCATGTCCTGGGTGTGAATTTTCAAAGGGGCTGATCTTTCACTGTAGGCACCAGGCTTTGTTCTCTCAGCTGGGTTAGCTCATTCCAGGCTACACCTCACACAAAGCTGGGCTTCCCCACAGCTGCACACACACAGCACCTTGCACATGGTGCCTGGATCAGCTGGGCCCAGGATTGCAACCCCCATGGCCCCCAGCTTCTTGTTACAAGCAAGCTGCAATCTCTGCAATCTGGGGCTGTGCCCCAAGGGGTGGAGAGGCCCAGCAGCAGGGCATGCTGAGGGCTACCCCAAGCAGGAGCCCACCATCACCTTGGGAACCTGCTCCCAGTCCAGCTGCAGTCCAGCACTGCTCAGCCTTGTGTTACATCAGCCCTGGAGCATCGCAGGGAAGCTTCCCAGCACCCAGGCTGCTCTTGGAAAAGGTGAACCTGGTGCTTGAAAGGCATCAAATCCTTTAATCCCTGCAGCCACTTTAACCCTCGGCCTCCTGAGCCTCGCTGAAGGATCTGAAAGCTTGCTGAAATCCCAAAGTATCACAAGGATCATTGTACATCCTTAAATAAACCTCCTGTCTTTACCTCTCTCCCTTTGTGAGGATTTATGCTCTGTGAGAGGCACAGCTGCTCCTAAGGAAATGGCTTGAGGTTTGAAAACCGCCTCCTGGTTTTTACTTCTTGCCTCTCAAGGGTTAACAATCCTCTGGAGAGTGCAGAGCAGCCTGTCTATCCACTTTGGTAATTGAAATCAATTTCTCTGCCTTATCTTTAGGAAACCTATATAGTCAAGACACTAATCTGCTGGCTCTGGCATCTCTTAAATGAAAACCTATTTAAAAAAAGAGAAAGGTCCCTTCCCTGCCTGATGATGTTCCTTCGCTCAGCTTCCAAGGGGGGAGACAAACTCCAGGCCCTAGCCTTTTTTTGGGAGCAAGCACCAGCTGCTGGTCAGCCCTTGGGCCTCCTGGGCAGTGAGCATGGGTGAGCTCCATTCCCCACTCCCGATCCCAGCACTTCTCATTTCCCCAGGCAAGGCAGGGGCTCTGCCTTGACAGGTTCTGCTGTGCCCAGCACAATGATGGGAAGGGAAACCTGCTGCCTACTCGTGGACTGGCTACAGAGATATCCAGTGAGGAGGATGGATGCCAAAGACCCCCTGATGGAGAGAGGAGCTGGGAGAGGGGCTTTGAGCCAGATACCTCCTTGGTGCAGCTCCCTGGCTCCTCCTGCAATTACTCCCAGCCTCTGTTCCTCTGACTCCTGTAGACACCATGCTACTGTAGAGGGGCCACAAAACCAGGATGCCAACTGTGCACACTGATACAGGCACAGCTGCAGTCAGGGATGAAGGAGCTAAACCCCCCCACCAGCCTGCTCTGAGGAGTGGAGGAGTATCTCCCTTCACAAACCTCTCCTCTCAAGCCTTCAGTTACCTAAAATGAAGCCTGCGGAGAAAAAGCAGACCCAAAACATGTTCTCTCCTAATCCTGGTCATTAGGAGTCCAGCCAAGCCAATAGATTTCTAATTTGCAGTCAATCAGGCTTGAAATCCCTGTAGTTTTGATTGTAATTACACAGATCAAGTAATCAATAGGGAATCATACCACCCTGACCCTAAAAAAAGGAAGTAAAAACCCACAAGCACACATCTGGTTCCTTGGGCACCAGGCAGGAGGGCAGGGCAGCACCAGCGCTCTGCAGCAGTGCATGCACCATGCAAGCCTGCCCACTCAGGTTTGCTCAGAGCAGGATGTTATGTATTTTCAGTGGGTGCCTATGGTGGGAAGGAGAAGCCACAGAACAGGGAATGAGAAAGCAAGCACACAAACTGATGGCCAGGAGATCTGAAATTGGGACTCCCGCATGAAGCAGAGATTGAAAGGACCTGAGTTGTTACTGACCCAACAGTAATACATGATCCTTCCCAGATGTCTATCCTACTGCTGTCTGCAGAAGAAACCATCACGGTTCTCTAGCAAGAAACACGCATTTACCAAAAGTTAACAATTTCCTTCAAACTAAGTGCACTTCTTGAGCAAGACAATATAATTAAATGAGGCACATTAATATAATAAGATAGCATCACTGACCACATTTATGACAATATAAAAGGAATTCAGAGAGAAAAAGAACTTATACCCTATAAATCAAAGCATTTTGGTGCATAAAATTTGAGAACACAAGTCTATGAATTGTAATAGAGCACGACGAAGCCTCATCAACAGAAGTAAATATTAAGCCCCCAACGACAAACAGATACCAAGCATCCTATCTGAATGTTTTTTCAACACATCAAATTTAAAGCAGTTCCCTGATTCTTATTCTCTTAATCAAGGTAAGTTTTAAGTGTTCCTTGCAGCTGAGAAATTACAATTGCCCCTTTAATATTCTGATAATACAAACAGCATTTTTTAAATCTGATACTAATAATTGTGTGCTCCTCTGAGGAGGAATCCTCTCTGGGTGAAAAAAGCTTGGTAGAAGACTAACATGCACATCAGAAAATGAAATGTAATACAGTGATTTGAGCGGGTAAGGGTAGAGGAGGGAATGGCCACTTCACTGGCCTGGCTTCCCCATCCAGTTATTCATTATGTTAAACTGCCATTATATTCCTTTCAGCTCCCTGAGAAGTCAATATAACATAATGAAGTTATCACAAAATGAAGCTTGCTGAGCTAATTTGGCAATGGTAATATACAGCAGTTCTGGGTAAAGGTTGGGAAGACAGCTTTGTTTGCAGAGTGAACATGAGGGTAGTTGGGTAATTCAAGACAGGTAGTAGTTTCTTCCACCATCCTTGCCCTTTCAGACAAGACTTTTTTATCCTTTGATTGCTAAAAATGTCAAAAAAGTTTCAATACTCAATGTCACAGCAATAGGAATCTGAAAGGTTAATATAAATATAGGCTGCTCTTGCCTCTGACCACTCAATGCTGTTGAACAGAAAAGCTTGCTTCATTTCCCCAGCAGTACAGCACTTCAGTAAAGTTTCTTAGGAAAGCCTGATACACACATGTTCTTTTTCTCAGCAGAAGTAATACCAAAGGAATAAGAATGCTGTGCTCATCATCAAATAACCCTTCTTGAGTATATCTCAGCTTATTCTCCTCAAACACTGTTGACAAATGATGCATGAGAGGATACCAGGAAGGAAGCAGATACAGTGCCTGTCACATAGCAATTGCAGCAATTGCTCAGTACTTACAGTCTACAATAATTTGGAAATCCATCTGCACACACCTCATTAACTATATTTGACATTGGAAACACCTGTAGTTTTTGACAGCAAACTCCATTTTGAATACAGAGCATGTTTTCTGGCTTCATGATAAACTGCAACACAAGCATACTTCAGCTGCAGATCTCCTCCCTCCTGCTCACCAGGACACTGTTGCACTTGGGGCCAGACACAACCCTCCAAATAAGACAACATGGTTCCTTGTTCCATGCAGCTGGGGCTACCACTTCCAAAGCTACCATTTGTAGTCACACAATTCTGGCAGCCATTTATTAACACACTTTAAGAACAAGAAGTAGCTTGGAATTGCATTAATCCATTAATCTATTCTGCTCCTTGTAGGAATATGTATCCTGTCAACCACTTCTTTGGTTTACAATTGGTTCCTCCACTAATCTTAAGCATATCAAACTGAGCACAGGCTCATTGTTGGAGGGAATAATGGAGAACATTGCAGGGAACATTGCATACCCCATGCAGGAATG
>NW_009197242.1:31325-52297 GCF_000690835.1 Fulmarus glacialis
GAATGCCCCCACAGCTCTTAGTCACTTTTCATTAACATGCACTGCATTAATTGCTCACTAAAGGAGCAGCTACAAAATACAAAGGGAGTAACATTGGCTGCTGATGTTGGAGACTGACAGAAAGTAAGAAGGTACTAGAGGAAACTAAACAAATTTCACTGCAGCTTGGGTAGCAAGTGGCTTCAGGGCTGTGTCATCATGAGATCTTTTCATGCTACCTGCTGTTGAGGAGCAGAGCAGCCAGGCTGCTCCAGTGGGCACAGCAGCAGGTCCCTGGGGGACACCAGGCACATGCTCCCCAGCAGCTGGGAGTAATAGGGATACTGCAGAGACCAGGAAGGATGAGCAGCTGAGTGAGGAGTGAATTAGGACAAAAATTTCCAGACTGGAAATTCAGACCACAAGTCCTTCTAGCTGAGGATCCCCACTCCACACAGCCTGTGGTGTTTAGATGATTACTAAGATCTACATACAAGCACCACTAGTGCAATTTTATCATCCCATTGCCCACTGCTTACCAACTCATGGAGAGAGGATGGTGGGTTTTTTTAGTTTTTGTTACAAGAATTAACAGAATGAAGGACAAAGAGCAAGGTGGGCTGATCTGTAAATATCTGGCATTTTTACTCCTGTCTCAAAGCACCATGATAAACCACTCTGAACACAAACCTGACTCAAAATGAATCACCAAGTACTTCACAGTGCAAGTAACTGAAAGAGGACACTATGGGATCCAGACAAAAAGAGAACAGCTGTTCTTTCAGCATTTCTACCCCTTTTCCTTCCCCCTCCAATTTCAATAGGCCATGTCTAATTATTGACTGGCACATATTCCCCCTCAGACTGGGTTATTATCAGACCATAGCGCATGTGTCAGTCCACAGAATTAGCAGCTATAATTGGACCCTTTTAACAAGGTACACAACACATTTTAAATTAAATGCATTCCATAAATCAGGTTAACCTTTTCAACATTGCTCTAAGAAAGTTAATTACTCATATTGAAGCACATGACCTTTTCACAGTGCTTGGGATTAGCTTCTACATTTCTTTTATTTTCCCTTCTTTCTGCTCCTCCTCTCTCCCCCAGCCCAGCCTTCTTTCTTCATTTAAAAACATCACACCCCAAATAGTGTCAAGGCTGAACACATTGCTTCAGCTCTCACAGCTTCAACCAAGTGCAACTTAATTGCTGCTCTCTTTCCAGTTCTCCTCTTCTAAGCAAGCTGCCCCTCTTCCCCCTCCTCTCTTTTCTGGCAGGTGAAACCAGGGCTGCCCAGGTGCCAACACTCAACTTTATCATTTGACTCTTGACTATGGTTTGATGTTTGCTTGAAACACCTGGGAGTCTTGTGACTATGTGAGGATCTCCATTTCCATCATCAGCAACTAGCAATGTTTCTACTTTTCTAGCCCTTAGAATCATAAGTAAAGTGTGGCTGAGTGCCCCAAAAGCTCAGAAGCAAAAAAGGGAAAAATGTTTTATTATGTTAAAATTTGGCAGAACTTTCTACAACAGTTCTGCAGGGTTCATGGAAATAAATGTCAGCAGCAGAATCCCAGTACCAGGTTGGGAACATCAGGAGAAAAGGACTCCTGTTGAAGCCAGCACCAAAGCAAGCAGCACAACCTTAAACAAAATCAGGTGGGAAAAACCCAAACAGATACAATCTCATCTCTCCCCACCTGATCCTACTTGTAGGTTCCACACAATTTGGGTTTATGAGCTTTCTTATGCCTTCTATGGCAAGTTCAAAAACTGGATCAGCAATATCTACAAATAACAAATCTCAGGTCTAATTGAGAGAATTAGAGCAGAAAAGGCTTTGTTGCTCCTTTCTAAGGGAACAGAACAAGCCTGGGTGAGCTCACAGTGTCTGCAGCAGTTTTCCATCACTGATAACATCACAAGCAGCTGTGTCTGCCCCATTGACCCACCTGTACCTGGCCTCCTTGTCACAGCCATCCCCAGGAGTGCAGCAGGGCTGCATCAGCTCCAGGACCTTTAGTAAGAAAGAAACAAAACAAATAACCATTTCCACAGGATGAGCAAGTATTAGGATCTCTTCTCAGAGTCCATTCTGAAGCAAATTCAAGTTTTTGTCACGCTTCCTGGTGGTGTATCACATTTGTAATTTGCTATTAACTCAGGCTACTTTGCAGACATTTTTCTACAGAAAATCTTTCAACAATGGAGGGAAGAAAATTGGGATTGGAAGCATTCCTTTGACAGCAATGTTTATGCTGATGCACAACATTAACAATTTTCAGAAATCAACAATTCATAGAGTAAGTTTTGTTTTGCAACCATGCCCACTGTTTTTTGTTGTTAAAACAGGCTTGATTAGTTTTCTTTCTCCTGTAGCTCTTCTCTAAGGCTTGTGTACCTTCAGTTAAGCAGAAACTTCTCTAAGCTTGTGTACCTTCAGTTAAGCAGAAACAAGGCCAAGAATTTTAAATACACACAGAAGGACTCAAGGAGTAAACACAGCACTAACAGGTCTTCACTCACCATAAGACCTTGTGGAAATTTTTACAGTATCTTCTCCTTTGCTCATTCTGAGACACTTGCTACAGCAGCCCAACAGCTCCTCACACAAACAGGGGCTCCCGAAGTGCCCCCATGCTCAGACCCCCCAGAGCAGAGCTGCCCGCGCTCGCGCCACTGCTGCCTCCTGCTGCCAAGGTGGGGGGGGGCGGTGCGCGGGCATTTGTAGGGCAGCGCCAGCATGGCCCGGCCCCCCGGGAGGCAATAAATGGGGTCCTGCCCACCCTGCCAGCCCGCGGTAGGGGATGGGCTGTGGGGAGTGTCTGCCTTCCAGCCGGCGGTAGGGGATGGGCTGTGGGGCGTGTCTGCTCCCGCCCCAGGCGGGAGGAACCTGTGGGAAGACAGAGGCTGTGGTCTGCATCCAGAGAGCACCATGAGGCCTGAGGCACCTTTCCAGTGCAGGCAGAGCCTGCTCAGAGGCACTTGCAAGATGGACAAAGCAGAGCACAACAGTGGGCTGCCCTGAGGGTGCTAATGGTCTTAATTAGCTATTACCTGGACATCTCTGCCTACAGCTGGAGCCCTCTCCACCCAGCCACACCCTCAGCCCTGCCCTGCAGCACTGCACTGCAGGATGCTTGTCTCCAGCTCTGCCTCTACTATGGCCTTACCTCACAACCTGAGGCTCTGCCTCATGCTGTTTGCCTTCTCTGGGATGGATCCTGTCTGGACTTGCTGGCTTGTGCTTTGGGCTTGAAATTATCTAGGCCCCACTGCCACAGACTTGCCTTGTGCTCTGTGCTGATCATGGCTGCCGTCCAGCTGCTGCAGCTCCTCACGCTCTGGGCTGACCCTGGTGCTGTCCTACTGCTGCAGTGCCAAACTAGTGATGGTGGGATGGGACCTGGCATGGAGGCCCTGGCCCTGCTGGCAGTGGGATCCTCTCAGTACCTTTTCTGTGAGGGATCTACCATCCCTGCTGCACCAACTGGCACAACTGATGGTGGGCTGAGTGGGCTCTTCCCTGAAGGTCTGGGGCCTAAAGCCAAGCTCCCTGTGGCAGCTATTGCCAGACTGACCAGGCCTGGGCAGCCAGCTGCCGGGAGACCCTGCCATGAGGAGATGCTGCTGGAGCCTCTGCCCGTGAGGAGGCTGCTGTGGCTGGCATCCGCTGCCCGAGGACCACGCCGGGACGTGTCGCCTGTCTCTGAAAGGTAGGACATTGTGCGGCTCAGTGCCCATGCCATGAGGGGCCAACAGTGCAGGCAAGGTGCAAATTTAGCAGATCATGTGCGATGGTCTGGTGCCTCAGAACTGAAGGTAGTGATGCTTGTACTTGAAGTAAGGTGCTGGTTTTTAACAGGGAGAGGCACTGAGCCTCAGAGTGGCTTCCCTGGGGATGTGTTAAAGTCATTGTTGGCTGGAGACTTTGAATTCATGGCTACATGTTGTCCTAAATGCTGCGCTGAGCGAGGGGGTACGGGTGTGTGGTTTGGTTTGTGCTGGCAGGACCGGAGAAAAGTGGTGTATTGATGGGCTGTCCATGGCAGTAGCTGGAGACTTTATAAAAGCTGCTGAGCAAACTGCTGTCTGATAGAATACTTATTGGTAGATACTGCTTGGCTTTTAACATAGTCTCTGTGTGTATAAAACATGCAAAATAAGTGGTGTGTTGTGTTCTAGATGAGCCGAGTGCAGAAACATAGAAGCAGAATGCTGTCCTGTGGATAGGCTGGTGATTTTTACACTGGCAGGGTTTGCCTAAGAACAGCTGATGACTTCTTGCTGAGTGCTGGGTAGTATGAGGTGATTGCCTGTCTTGGGTGGCTTTTGCAGTCTTATCAGCAAGTGACAAAAAACTTACCATAATCACTAATATGTATATGCACCATGTGTAGTTGGGTCTGAATGGCCTCTGCTTGTCCTTTCTGAAGATACAGATTTCAGTGGTGGTCCTGAGTTCTGCTGAGAAGAGATTAGGCTTTGATAGGGCAAGCAATAGTCCTCCAGCCTGGGAATTTGTGAGAAAGATGAATAGTAAGTGAGTAAATTCATGGGAGGAAGCATGGATTTATGGCTTGAGTTCATGTGGGTTTGGTACTCCCCATGCTATCAGGAGATTTACACTCAGACAGTAAGAACCTAAAGTCCTCATAAACATAAGCATGTGTTTCAAGTTATTTAGTACTGTGATAAAGAGACTAAGGACATCCCTTTCTCTGTCCTGGCTGTGTGGATGCACAGGCTGAGGGGTCAGCAACATGCCTAAAGATGCAATTAAGTGGGTCAGACAGTAAGTTAAGAACTAAGTGCTTTTGGGATCTGGGATTTACAGAGGCTGCAGCTTTTCAGTATGTGCTGCACCAGTGTTAGGTGTATTTGATGCAGTGAAAGACTCATTCCTCTTCCCTCGGGTGGCTGGTTCCCATGGGCAGCCGAGTCCCAGGTATCAGTGTTTCCTTACTGCGTCTGACTGCCCGGACCCACAGCAGTGTGGGGTTGGTGCTGTCAGTCCCCATACAAATGACTAATTTATGGAAGTCTCTTCAGAATTCAAGAACATCTGTTCTGCTGTTTGTTCCCTCAAATGGGATAATCTACGTAGTTTTACTATAAACTGTATTTCCCAGCTCTCTTCATTTCTTCAAATTGCTCTGTAAGTTGCTGAAGTCATCAGCAGAAATGCTGGAGTCAGCTAGATTTTAAACATTTAAAATGATGTAAGACCATTTTCCTTCAGAAAGAACCTTTAAAAATTTAATTATTTTTTTTCTTTTTCCTATTTCTTTCCTTTTCTTTTAATGATGGGGTTGTTGAAACCTCCCATTAAAAGTCCCATAAAATAAAACAGACAAAGAAATAAAAAAAGTTTAGAGCAGAATGTGACAAAGATTTTCTTGAAAACATCAGGCATATTGCTGCTGATCTATTGCCTTTTCTTACAGTGGAGCAGAAATGAATGAGGAGGAATGGGTTGCTTAGGGGTGGCTCCTGTGTTTTATGCTCAAGTTAATGCCTCATAACTAGCATTGGAGCGTGATACCTACTCCTTGGAAACTGAATTCCCAGTGTTTTGTGGTGGAATATAAAAGCCTTAATAACCTCAGCACTATTAAAACCACTGTTCTAGGTTGTGTCAGACCCAAATATGCCTTCAAGGTGAGGGTGGTGACTGCTCTGAGGATGTGTAGACCAGAGGATAGTGATGCGGGACTAAATCCTGGCCTCCTTAAACTTACTGGGAAAATAGTCAAGGCTTGCGTCTTCTACAATTTCATAATTAACCAGACTGTTTCAGATGAGTTGATTTTGGAGCACTAAGTTTGACTCATCAAAGGCACAACTTACTAAGAGCTCATTTTAAATGAGGAAACCAACATTTCCCCTTGTAATGTGCTTAAGCTGTGTGTTTGTGTTTTTATTTCTGTGTACCCAGACACACATTAAAAAGATTGAACATAATATGTTAATTGTTTACCTAGTCCTTAATGAAGATTGCTATTTCCTCTTCAGAATTGCTGCTTGAAGTAAGATGCATTAAAGCTGTTTCTGAACTGTTGGTGTTGGAAGTAGGTGTTGTTCAGAGGCAGTCTGTCTCTCTCACTACCATGAGTCTTCTACCAACATGCAGATCCTGCCACTGCTCTGTTCTTCAAAGGCAGCTTCCCCAAACCAAAGTACAAGGAAAATTAAAATATAAGTGACATCCAACTGCAGTGTCCTGCATCAGTGATCTAAGAGGATCACCTGGACACCTTGGCCAAACATTGCAGGGCTCAAGGACGTTTGTCTTTGACATCTTTTGTTTCTTCCTTGCCTTGTATTTTGCTGGCTTTGGTCTTGCCAGGACACTGCTGTGGCCTGCTGTATGTATAGTTGTATGGAAGAAATTTTCTAGGCAAATGCCTGTACTAAATGCCTGCTGGTTGTCTGCAATTGCTGAGAGCTGGTGTGGGCTTCTGGTGGCTCTTTTCTGACTCTTGTTTCTATGAAAGCACTTAGTTTTTCCAGTTGTTCTGAAGGCCTTGTTCTGCTGTTGGTTCTTTCCTCCATGGCAAAGCTGCAGTGTAGGTTTGTTGACTACCTTGAGCTTCCTGTCTGTTATAATTAGACAGTTTTTGTGCAAGTGATTTTGCATCAGTCCATCCATCTTTGCCGTCCATTTGCAATTATATTTTTTGATGCCATTGAAAGATCTGAGGAAAATGCTTTCAACATCTTTGATAGCAAAATGTGATACATCATTCAGTTTATTTGGGGCAGTGACTCCTCTGGCTTGCTCCAAGCATTAAATCAGATGTTTTGATTATGAGTGACAGAGCCATGAAATTGTCTAGTTTACCAGATTAACTAGAGTCCATCAAAGCTAGCAGTTAATACATAAACAAAACCAGGATCTCCATCCAGCTATTCATGACAAAGTGGTACAGATGACTGAGCAAAGAGTGTTAACTTGAAAAACCAAACCAGTATCAAAAAATAAAAGTGCAGATTTGCTTCTAAGAGACTTATTTTACCCTAAAGTTTCATTTGTCTCTTTTCACTTATTCCAGATGTCGCTCCAGTAACTCATTCATTACAGCAAATCAAATAAACAAATGAAAAATTAAAGCAATTGTTATCCAGCAATCCATCAGGGTGCTTTTTGTAGTTCTTTGCATATTTATAATGTTTCTTTGGGCTGCATGTCCAATTAGAACAGATGGCTGATAGGTTACACTGACTTACCTACTCCAGCAGACTGGGCAAGTGTCCATACCTTCAGCAAATGAAATACTGCATAGCGCATTTCGGAAGAAAAATACATTGTAGTCATTGAAAGCTATTTTCAATTGCTTATTGTGGTTTTTTTGTGGTCTTTTCTCCTGTGCTGTTCATTATCCCTTCTGGAATATAAATGGCACATTTTATGTATGAGAGTTAACTCCATTTACTAGATAGAATTGATGCATTCCCATCCCCTATATGCATGAATATAGAGATGTAGACATAGATATGAATGCAAGTCACTCTTGAAATATTCTGAATGCTAGAATATTTCTTTTCCTTTTTTATTTAATTTTGCTGTTTAGAGTGAGAGGAACACATTTAAATAATAAAATGAACCACAATGTACATTCTGCTCTATTCATGGAGTTTTTCTAATTTCAGTTCTTTCTGCAGAACTGCTATAAATACTTTTACATGAGAATGCCTGAGAAGTAGGTCATAGTAAAAATTGCTAATACATACATTTGATAGAAGTCCTTCCAAAGTTCTGATTTTTTTCAGATTGTTTCATAAAGCAAATAATGTGAAGATTAGGCTGGAATTTTCAAGAATACCTATTTGAGACTGGGAACCAGATGAAAATTCCTTTGTTCCTTTTCACCCCCAGACATGTTCTGATCAGAGTCTAGATCTCAAGAGACAGGTAAAAGATCCTGCAGGCGTGAGTGCTGTGAGAGCAGAAGCATCAGTAAAATGATTATTTTCTTAGGACAGTTTGGTTTTTTGAAACTACCACAATTTTGCAGGTGCTGCTCTTCAAAGATGAGCTGGTTACTTGGGCTTCTCCTGTGGAGTGCACCAAGGACAGCTGGAGCTTTTGCATGCAGCAAAGGCAGAGTCCTTTTCACTTACAGAAAATCCACTTGCATCTTTCCTTAATACTTTGTTCTGTGCATAAATCTGCTTAATTGTCAGTATAAGAAACAGTGGAGAAAAAAGCTCTGCAGGCCATTCAACTGGCAGCATTAACCAGGAAAGGCAGGAACAGTAATTTATTGTACTGTGCACACATGCATTCAAGAAGTTTTTTTCAGGTAGCAAACCTGGCAGTTGTGTGGTCTGGTATATTTGTTTCACTGTATTGTGAGCTGGCCAGCATGCTTGGGCTGGAGGATCTGGCTGCTGTAGGCAGCCTTATCTTTTGTTACAGAGGTCTTCAATTTTTACACATTTTATGAAGTTGTCCAAATTAGGTTGTATGTAGAACATGCTCTGTAGCACATGGTACCTTACTCCAAGGCTGTCATCAGCTGTCTGGAATATGCTGCAGGTCTTAACCACTTGAGAGGATTTCTAAAGAAATGAGTGTTCTGGAAACAACAGATTGTTGTAAGTGTGGGGGGGGGAAAGCATTTAAGTTCTTCTTACTAAATGCGTGACAAAATAAAATTCTAAACTGGCTTTGGCATCAGACTAAGTAGAATTTTTGGCTGGGACTTTGTGTAGAGATTTTGGATTGCTGTGAACAGTCATGCTGAAACTCCAGAGGTGGGTAGTGTGTGCTAATGTGGATCAAAGCACAATTTGTTGGCTGGATTTTGGCAAAAGAATTTGAATTTTGCAAAGCTCTAGGCTTTTAAGCTCTTTTCGCAGGGCCTGGGAGCTAGATCTTTTGAGAGAGACAGTGCAACTCAGTCTGATTTTTTTTTTCCAAAGCAGTTTAAAGGAACTTCAGATAATCATCAGAATGCATGGTTGTTTATTTAAACTGAACAGAACTTTAAGCTGTGAAAAGTTGCTTAGAAAAACTCTTTTCAAGAGTGGGGGGAAGAGTAATCTCAGAAGACAGAATAAAAATATGCACTTTATTTTTTAAAAATTCTTTGTGGACTTCTAAGTATTTTTCATAAGGGAATGCATGTACATGGTTGAACCTGAGTAGAAAATATGGGCTGTGAAAACTTATGTATGTGTTTTCAGATGATACATTATACAAAGAATCAAATGAAGCTTTAGCCTCTCATTAAGGTAATCTGTGTGTTTTATTTGCATTAATATAAATTAACTGCTTTGATCTAAGTTGGTTAATAAAACAAATATGCCTTGAGGTCTTCCAAAAGGATATGGCTGGCATGTATTAGGGCACTTGTATTTAATAAATCTGGAAGCACTGAATAAGGGAGAAGAGGGAAAACATAATGGAAACAGAATACACTTAAAATTTATTGTGATAGCATAAACAAACTGTTTGGAATGTGGGAGCCTTAAGTTTATGCAATAGTAAAAGAAACAGTAGAAAAAAACTTGCAGTAGTAGAACAGAAAAATTAAAATAAAGCTTAATTCCAGCACTAGTAACAGTAATATAACAGTAAGCAATTTTTTGTCTGTGAGGCTGATCCCTGGGGTGCTGGTAACCTTCCCCCAGGGATCGAGGAAGAGGTACCTGCTGCTTGCAGGGTGTTACAGGAGTCTTCTGCAGGGTTCCCAGCTTGTCCGTTTGGTATGTTCCTGCATCTTCTCGAGGCAGGGCCTGATAACCAGGGTCTGCCATGCCTTTAGCAGGAGCTCTTGTTGATTTGGTACATACTTCTGGTCAACCCAGTTGTACAGTGAAGTGCTCTGGCAATGGAGTGGGTAAAGACATTTGGTGTTTAATTACTGCTCTGCCTGCTGTTAATTCTTAATATACTCATAGCAATAAATGCAAGATGATCTATTCCTGCCAGGCTTCCAATGTTTATCATTAATAGAGAATGAACTGACATAAAAGCTTAAGTATCTCGTTCCCTTCCTGTAGTGAGTAAAAACTTGATTTCCTTAACTAATAGATTACTGTCACTGTAATAGGAATGAAGTTTCCAGTCTGTAGTTAAAGAAAATAAAAATATCTTGCCCATTTACTTCATATAGCAAAAAAAAGCTGAAGAGCTAGTGCTTTGTGTAAAGAAATGCTGCATTTTGGAGGCAGAGATGAAATTAGCATTCTAAAAGTAGCTGTTTAAGTGCAATCTGTGTATTGCAGGTGTTCAACAGATTCAGTGGATGGAGTGTTCCTTGTCTGAGGGTAAAATTGGCTGCCTTGCTTCTGCTCTTTGAAGGCTGATTCAGTTTGTCTGCTCATATTTTACATTAAATAAGAGACCTGTGATCATTGTATTAATACTTAAGACAAAAGCCCTTGAGTACTTTTAGCTTTAGAGTAAATTAAACTGACTCAAACTAGAGAAATTTTGAATTTTCCTGATGAAATAGGAATGTCAGCAGTATAAGTCCTTTTTGCCACTTTCTAGATACCAGAGTCTGAGATCCAGCACTAGGTTAGAACTCAAGAGATAGATGTGATTGAGGGTAAAACACGGATGGCTTTTCTGTTGCATGTTTGGAGTAAGAAATATTTTTTATATTGTGTTGGTACATCATCAGCTGCCATAGTGATCTTGGCTGGGCTTTCATGAGCTGCTCTTACATGTACGTAACTCATAAGAAACCAGAATGCTCTGACATGCAAATCTCAATCAGCTGGACAAAGACAGGAAAAAACTGATCTTTCCCCACTCAGTCAAACCTTCCAGGGCTGCATTTGCAAAGCAGTGAGAGTCCCAGCTGGAGTCAGCACAAGTGCAGTGACCAGTGCAATAATGTGCTGGAGTTGAGGCAGATGAGCAAACGGCTCACCAGTGACTTTTGGTCATCTTTGTAATTTGAAGCTCACTTGTGTATTTGTGGCCTTATTTTCAAGAGTGTTAGTCCCTTTACACCCCTCTGTTAAGGTAAACTGGTTTTAAAGAGAAAATGAAAACCAGACTTTCTCTGTAGGTTTTAAAGATGGTCATCCAGATTTTGGGGTCTGGTCCAGAGCACACTGCAGTCAAGGGAATCCTAGGGATTTAGCTGCATAGTGAGTAAAGCCACAGAAGAAAAGAACAGAATTTAGCACAGCAGCAGAGAAACCCCAAATATCTGGGCACTTCACTGAGGACAAAGCTTTTAACAAACTAGCAGAGCTGGTGGTGATAGCTGGGCAGTTGCACCCTACAGGGAAAGAACAGGCGTTTTAAATAACTGTTCTTCCCAACCTGATAGTCTCTGTGGACCTCGAGAGCAGAGAGTGATCTCATTGTAAAATATTCATAGACAGCTGCTCTATAGCATTTATCACAGTGTTACTTAAATCTTGAGTTAGTCTATAATTAAAGCATTTATGCTTCAGATGCTTAACAGGGTGTTTTAAATGTTTAGGTCTTGTAAATGATGTTTATTTATGGTTAACTAATTAAGCCAGCAGAGTTCAGCTTGGTCTCAAATTTAGTCCAAAAGATGAGCGATGACATCCTCTGTTACTTTGAAAGCAGGTGATGCAAAAAGGATCCCTGCTTACTTCTCTGGGCAGCTCTGGGTGTGTAACTGCCATGTGTTGGCCACCCAGGTGGGATGCCTGTGTTCCCAGCCCTCCTGGCGAGGAAAGGGGTTGCACAGAAATCAAACAGCAGTTAAGTGAAGCTGCCTGTCCTACTGTCATGGTTACTGCTCTGGGCTATTGGCAGTCTTTTGTGTTGTCCACTCCTCTGGCCCTCTTACTAATTTATTTGATGCTAAATGCTTATCTTGGCCACATCTATGAGCAAAGGGCATTTTGGTAGCAGCATTGCTGCTGTGGATGGGGTCTCTCAGTTCTGTCTCATTCCTGGAGGAGAGAGGAGAAGTATCAGGTACATGCTGGCTACTCACCAGCTGAGATTTGTGGCAGCCCCTGTGCTTAAGCCCTGGGGTGGAAGGGGGCAGCCTCGGGCTGCTTGGCATTGTACTGGGCTTGCACCATGGGATCCACTGAGGCTGCAAGATGAAATGGAATTTGTGTTCTTGCTTTTAAGTCTCTATGAAATGAAAGCAAAAGCTTGCAGCAACACTACCCAGCAGTGAGTCTCGTTTGTGGCCGCCCCTGCCTTCCACAGGACTGGAAAGAACCAAACCTTTATCTGCTGCTTCAGGAGGCCAGGGGAAAACACGCAGCCTGGCAGACTGGAGAGGAAACCTGGTGCCAACACTAAACTGGATGTTGGTTGATTTGAGCTCAGTCTCCAAACACAGCTGAACTGTTTCTCTGGTAAAAAGTTAATTATCTGTCCTCTTATTGTAAGTGTGAACTCCAAGGCTTTTCGGGCAGGAATTATCTATTTCTGCTACTTGTAAAATGCTAAGCACAATGGTATGCCGACTTCTGTTGCAGTCTCTCAGTACTATTGTGATGCAAATACCAATAATACAAAGGACTATCAAGGTAAAGAGCTGTTGGCACCATCTAGCAAGCTTAGATGCATTTTGTTTCCGCAAGATAATCTTGCAAGGCTGTGATGCAGTTTCACTATTTCTCGATTTCTTTTTATACAGTACTAAAAGTATTTGCACGAGGGGTTGGGCATCTTTAAGTTTCAGTTCTTGCTTTTAATAATATTTGGCTTAACAACATATTCATGTAACTATTCTCATCCTCTTTCTCCCCACTGCAAAGTAGTAGCAGAAGTTTCAGAAGAATTCTACCTTAAAAGCAGCAACTAAATGAGGTCCCAAAACGTGCATATATGTAAAGAATACCTGTTGTCTAGAACTGCCCTTCATGGCTCTGCCCTCAAGTGCCATGTTAATTCTTTGCTTGTGACAGGCACAGCTCAGGCAGGGTGCTCAGGCTGCTTTGGGGATAGTTTCCCCAGGGAAGGCAGAGCAGAGGCTGCCACTGCTGGACCAGCCACAGCTGGGAGAGCAACAGGGTGGGCTGAGTGGGCAGATGTGGAAGATGAGGGAGAGGGTCTGACAAGGGGAGGTTACTGAGACAAATTTATCATTGGAGAGGGGTTGGGGATGTTTTGTCAGAAGCAAAAATTTCCTGATCACTCTTGAGGTTGGCTGACTGCTCATTTTGGCTATGATTATAATCAGGAGTAGAGTTGAAGAAAGGATGATTTTTTACACTTCCAAATGTTGGACATAGGTTGGTTGTTGCAGAGGAAAAATTTATTTTACACTGTATGATTGAGGGTTTGGATTATTGCTGGGGGAAGAATTTGACTGTCTTCAGTTTGTGAGGATTTTGTGGCTGTATGGTGCTAGTTCAGGAAAAATAGGGTGCTGGAGTTAGCAAGAGCTAAATGTTCTCAGTGGTACAGGCTCTTTAATCAATACATTCAGTTTATTTTTCTCCTCCTGCTTTATTGCCTTTAATTAAAAATAACATATGCTCTGAGCAGAAGTCTGCTTCCTGGAATGAAGTTGGGCAGCTCCTTACTGGGGCAAAGTTACTGTTTTCTCAAATGCTGCCTTTCAGTGCATCCATTGTCTTGAACTCACTGAAGATTTGAGGTCTTTGGAGACAGTTTGATCTGTTGAATAGGAAGAGCTAGATCTTGGGGATTATGTGCTACTTTCATCTTTGTTAGTGAGTTGCTCTGAGATCTTGGGAAGCTTCTCTTACAAAGCTGTTAGTCTTTGCTTACTATCTCATCTGCTTCAATGGCAAGGGACTGCCTTACTGTGAGTTTGCATTGGTGGTGGAGCCTGGGCATTGTAGCTGGATTCTGGCTTTATTCCCTGAAGGCAAAACAGTGAGTTCATTGTATAAGTGATGGTTCATCAGTCTCTTGGTTGTGTTGAAAAGGATATTAGAAATATCATCTGTAACCTACTTTCTACTTCCCAATGCGAAAGTCTCTACTCAATGAGATTTGGTGATGACTGGTCCTATAAAAAAAATTACTGATGGTGCTCAAAGTGTAATTAAGTAAACATTTCCCCCGTGAGGCTCTCTGATGCCCTGTATACACTTTACAGCAGCCAGATGGTTAGTACATTTGCCAAATGTCACATATAAATTCATGGCATCTCTGCTGCTAACCAGTACATTTTAGGTAGTGTAAATCAAAACACAACCCCAAATTACTTTAAAAAAAAATTCTAACACTTTAATATAACTGTTCCCAGTCCGGCTCAAGTAGGGTTTGTTTTTGTTCATTTCAGGAACCATCTGTGTTTTTAAAGCATGGTTTCAGAGCAATAAAAATAGCTCCAGAAAGCAGTATGAATGAACAAAATGGGTTAAATTGGGTTAAACTAGCTTCACAATATGAAAATTGGTACAATCCCTCTCCAATTCTGCCTTGAAGTGGAGTATGTTGCCACCCTGAACAATGCTGGGTCACCACCCAAACCCGATGTTTCCTTCAATTAAGCATATAGAGAGAAGAGACCAGGCAGAGTTATGATCAGGAAAGGCAGCACGGGACCTTCTGTGGGGCCAGTGGGCTGGGGAGCTGAGCCACACAGTGCAGTTTCAGCTCCGTAGTATCTAGTTCGAAGAACTGCACTGATGTAGGGCACGGCTATGGACAAACACCCGTGCAGCTTAGCAGGACAGTGCAAAGGTACCATCAGGGTTATTAAACAGGGATATATTCTGCAGAGCTTTACAGGAGAGGGAATTCTGGGAGCAATGCAATTCAGACTTGAGATGTGATTCAGCTCCTGAAATTCATTGAAGCAGCATGTCTAAATCTGAACAATTTTACCTGGATCTATGCAAATTTATGGCATAATAAGACATGGAAATATATGTAAATGTTGTCAATTATTGTAAAGCAAAGGAACACATAGCTGGAATATTCTATAAAATGTTTTATACAGCATTTTTTGAATTTCTAAAAAAGAAAACCTGAGAAATACCAAACGAACTGGAATTGAGTTTGGATGTTCCAAGCCCATTACATTGGGACATTTTCTTTAAACTCCTTATTAATCTAACCTTGCCATACAGATTTTCAAGAGCATTCTTTTCTTCACTGTAACATTATACCTTTACAAATCAGGGACATGTCAACTCTTGATTTACTGACAAAGCAGACAACTGACATAATTTATCTCACTTGAGATCACTTCATCAAACTTAGGAATATCTTGGCTGCTGTAAAATCCAAGCATTTGATACAATCGTGTCTGCTTAAAATGCAAAGGATAACCTACATTTTTAAAATGCTGTAAAAAGAACAAGAAGTGATGCCAGGATGAAAATTTATGAGGCATGGAGCTGGGATCTGAATTTAGCATTTGCTGCGTAGTGGAGTGTTGTTACTATCTTGTTTGCACAGTTGAAAACTAGTGTTAATAGAAAGATAGAGCAGGAGGGCTAAGCTGTTAGCATTCAAGTCCAGTGCCAGCTCTGACCTGATGCTACATAGGAATTTTTAATGTTCATCCTTGATTTAATATAACATTGTTTGATACCAGTGGTTCCTTGTTAATGAAGCTCTGATTAGAGCAGCACATGTTTTTGCAGTTTAGGTGTGAATGCTTGTTGCATTCAAATGCAGAATTAAACCCATGAAAACACAGATGAAAGTGTGTAAGAGTATTGTTTAATATCAACTACTCTGATAATATTAAAACGGAATTACCTTTTTCCCCATCTGTCTAAAGATGTTCTATTTAACATACCAGGATTGCAAGGTTTTTTTTGGGGCATAAGGTTTTTGTGTGTTTGCACAGTGCTGGGCACAACCTGTAGGACATGGCTGAGTGCTCTGACAAACAATAGCTTCTGCAGTTTTCATCACCAGTCTGTCAGCACCGTAGGTAAGAAATTTCCTAGAATATTAAAATACAAAGCTTTAGATTAAAAACTGATAGCCTTTTCCACTTATCTCTAGGTACCTAGATAATGGCCATCTTGATCTGATTTCTCTTTACCAATTTGTGTAAGTGTTGCACAGGCTGAGAGCAAAATAACTGCGAGATGAGTGTTCTTGTATCATAAAGCAGCTTTGGTGAACACTTTGCTCTTAAATGTTCATGGTGAAGCTATCAACTGATGTGTCAGAAGTCATGTTGACACAAAACCTGATCCAAGGGTAAACCAAGCCTCAGTCTCAATGTGTAGCTCAAACCTTCCTTAGGATTTTGAACCCCAAACTTGTTAGATGCTTCTGATCTCTTTTGCAGCCAGTGTCAAACCTGAAAAGAGCAGGGGATGGGAGTATCCTGAGGGTTTTGCAGCTCTGTCTAGTGATGTGTGCGGTAGTGACATAAAGCACTTTTGAAAAAAGGCTCTGCAGGTTTTGAGGAAAAGCATAACTTAGGTTAACATTTATCTTAACTGTCATCGTTGTTTGTAACACTAAATCTTTCTCATAAATAAGTGGAGAAATCTTTGCTTCAAAGTGAAAAATTCATGCTCTGGTTAAACCTCAATTATATTTCCAAACAATATTTATCAGATTTTCTAATGTGTGCTTAGTGCAGTTCAATTTTGTGCTATCAGTCAAAAGTGGCAGAGCTTGGGAAGTGGGGCTGAAAGGTGCTTTTCATGTGGGAAATGGAGCATGCAGTAACGAGGCCGGGCTGCCATTGCCAGGGCAGTGTAAGAGGGAGACAGTGGCTTGGGTCCCTTTTTAAAGAAATATCTAGTACATTAAAAAAATCACTGCATTCTTTCTCCCTGTAGAACAAGGGAAGCTGATATGAATTCTTAAAGGCTATATTCTAGGGGCCTGAAATGTGAACCTGTAGTTTTCATTCTGTAATTCTGGGTAGAAAAAAATTAGTGCCTTTGTAATTTCATGAGTCTCTGAATTTATTTCACTTAATCTTTTTTCTGCAGCTATTCACCACATTAATTTAGTAAAAAACCTGACAAGTGTGCATATGCAGAATTTAAGCTATGTCCTTAGGTACACATTAAGTAAAGATTTAAGGTTTGAAATATAAGATTAATTCAACTCTTGCTTACAGTTGCATTGCAAAATTGTTGATTATCTAGAAATTAATGTTTCTCGTTCATAGAAATTTGATCATGTATAATACTATCTATGTATAATGCTAACACTTATGATTAGAAAAGTAAAATTCTTGAGCTGAATGGGAATGAAATGTGTGCTTGAGGCTACAACATGTAAGTGTTGAACAGATTCTTCACAAAGTTTTCAGAGGAAACTTGTTGACTGAGACCAGCTGTGACAGCCTGTGTAAGTGATTTGCTTGCTCTCAGTTGATATTTTAAGCAGAGCCCCTGGGTCTGGTGCCTCCCCGAGAAGTTGAGTGGTCCTGTTCCCATCCAACCAACCATTTAGACCTACAGTTGCTTCTTTGAAGTAATTTGTGCTTCTTCCATTGATGCAATAAAATTGGACTGTTCCCTTTGTTCTCTAAGGTGAGTGGATTCTTTGGTCCTTTCATCAAGGAAGGAATTAAGTATACATTTCAGTCCTAGGCAGAGGGAACTTTGTTTCAACAGGGATTCGCTCTGGGCCTGGGTAAATCTTACTCTTGGTGTCAGTTTTACCTTAGGTTTATGTGAGTACAAATTATAGCTCACTGAAAGGATAAATGATAGGACATTTCTGAAAGTCTCTGAACATGCAAGGCACAGTATTGTTATTTATCTCAGATCCGTGCTTCAGAAAGGTGCATTTTATAGAAAAGGAGGGGCTAAGACAAGCATTGGAAAAACGAATGGTACCCAGAGAACGGATTCCAAGATTCCCATTTCAGATACATACAGAGAGGGAAGCTATAGCAGTATCATTCAAATGTGACAGCAGTCACTCCAACCTTTGCTATTACAGCCCAAAATTACATGTTCTTGCCAGAGAAATAGGAAGGGCTGATAAGGAAGACAGCTGGGATTTGCTTTCTTATCTATATTTTACACACATGCTCTTTCATTTCCCTCCCACTCCCCTCTGTTTCCAGGATCCAGGTTGGCTTTTCAGAGCTGCTGTTTAGTTTGCATACAATGGGGCAGCTTTGTACTGTGTCGTTTCTAAGCCCCATAGATATAGGTTGAAAATTAAATTATTTCGTTCTTGTACTTTGTAATTGGCAACATTAAGGATGAAATTCTGCCTGCAGAGGACTTGGTCCTAAAAATGTCACCAGAGGTCCTTTCCTGAGCTGTGGATGGAGGATCCAGCTCTGGGAGAATCAATATGTAATGATTTCGACTCTACTGCAGGTAAATCAAGTGCTCTATTCTATGTTTAAGGATCAGAAACTAATAGGTTTTAAGCATGGAGGAGGGGAAATCCATCAAACAGTTGTGGTATAGCCCCCTAAAGCCATGAAATCCTCCATCTACCCCACCCTCCAGGAGGAGTTATGTACAGTTATGCAGGCTCTCAAATGATCAATGAATAATTCATGTTATTAAAATAAGGTATCATCAAGAGTTGGGAATGAGCAGAAGTGCTGTCCACACCCTGCCCCATTTCAGCTTATTATAAGGTAATTGGAGGCTGAACACGAAGGATGAGAAGAAACTGAAATATACAGCGTCCAGTTTAAGAAGTATTTTTCTTTGTGTTAAGCAGAGCCAAAGTGTAGATATCCCGGTTTCCTTTGTGTCATGTTGGGAATGCGTGCCCAGACTGCACTCTTTCACAGGATCTGGAGAAAAGATGCTGAGCTGAAAATACTGAGTAGAAGAGATTACTGGAGTTTGCATGACCTTGCTATTCTGGTGTTAATGGCAGCTATTACTTGCTACTTAATAGCTAATCAAAAGCACTTTAAATTATACACCTGTTGGGTGCATATTATAGATTTTATAAGTTGTAAGATCTGTAGTACCCTGTTGTCTCTGCCTTTCTGCTTTTTGTTTTCTTGATTTCTGGAATACTTGCTACTGAGTTTACCCACCAATACAGTTGTTGCTTAGGGAAGTCTGTTTTATTTTCCTCTAGATTTTATAGACACTATCTGAGGGTTTTCCATTACAGATTGAAGAGGGACTTCTGCTTCTGGGAGACCTGCTTGTCAAGGTTGTGCTAACTGAAGACTGGATACTCAGGATCCAGAGGAATGTGAAAAGGTGATCTAGCAATCAGCTCCTTCATGGGCTGCAATTGCAGCAGTCACACTGGAGAAGAGGGATTCTGAGCTGTATCAGATTTAAAACTAAAGCAAGGTGTGGGACTGATTTGATGGATTAATAGAAAAGTTAATTGGCCTTCCCAAAAATGATTATCATTAATAAAATACAGCTGCTAACGTGCCAGAACCAATCTGTGAAGACAGTATTTGTGGCTTTTTGTTTGGCTGTTTTTTTTATTCTGCTTGTGACTACTTAGGAAGAAAGGTACTTTTTTCAGCCTTTATGGTCTCTTCTGATTTGGCTTGGTGAAGGCTTTTTTACTGGTGACTCTGCAGCTAGGATTGTGGAAATCTGTGAGTCTGATTTAGAGGGTGGCCATGCAAGTCAGATATATGCCCATGGTTAAGGAAACTTGAACTGACAAGCATTGTGGGCTGGTTGTGCAAACGAAGGGAAGTTTTCTGTGCCAAGTCAGTTCCATTAATCTTGGGGCTGTGACATGTCTGTGCTCTTATTGATTTCCCAGCAGGCTATTCATCACCAGTCTCATCACGTTATGAGCCAATATGGAGAAGGCACAGGGGGGAAATGGGGCTGGTGTTTTTATCTCTAGGGCACAGGATGTTCATAATCAATGCAACTTGGAGAAGAAGCCAGATGGGTTGAGATAATTGATGAAGAGTGCCTCAAACTAGGAGAGGTTCTACATATCTTACAGGGAGAGAGAGGGGAATGTGGTTTTTGTTTTTGTTTGATTTTTTTAAGGCCAGCAGATATATTACCTGGACCTGATGCTCTGAGCTGGTACAAGGAGGCACAGACCACAGCTGCACAGCCCCATGTGCTTGGCAGTGTACAGTGGGCTGGGTGAACGCTCAGTTTGTCTTGTCACAGGCTGTGCCCAGGCAGCAGCCAGGTCTGCGCTGCTGAAAGGGCCAGACCTGCACATGTGCCTTGTGGTGGTCCTGTGCTAGAGCTGCACAGACCTGAGGTTGGTTCTGTGGTGGCCTGTGGCACTGGGCCAGACTGCCAGTTAGACCTACCCACACTCTCAAGGTGGTGTCTGTATGGACCAGGATGCCAGGCTTGCTGATTTCATTTGTTATTTATCCTTTGCACAGTTTTTTGTTTTGTACCTGTGTCAAGCACTCATTTGCTCTTAAGAGGAAGATCTTGACTTCCTCAAAGTACCTGCTCCCAGGGCAGGTGTTGTGCAATTCTCTTGCTGTGCCGAGATGCACAAACTCGCCTTAGAATCCCTTGTCTAGTCTCTGAAACTTTTCACAAAGTATTCACAACATGTATTTTTCAGTAACTTAATTATTTCTTGTCTTCTCAATCAATAATGAGCCATCACAGTAGAGCCCCACATATTAAGTTGTTTTCTTGTTGTTCTTTAAGACAGCTGCTTGGAATTAAAATAGCTCTTAGGCAAAACTTACAGAAACAATTAAAAGCCTGGTGCTTGGGAGATTTTTGCAATTATGAACTGATAATGTTTTGGTCCTGTTAAGACTCATGCCTCTGGCATCAGTGGATGAGAGCTGTGTGTAGAGATAAGGACAGGAGTATTTCTTTGCTTGATTGTGGTCTGAATTCAAACTTCGAGTTGCTGTTTATTTACTACCATTTAACTTAATCTCATTGTGTGCTTTGCACATCATGGAGTAGCTTTTGGCCAGGGGAGTGACAGCTAGGACAGGTCAATTCCTGACAGAGCTACCTGTCTGACCAAGCATGCTAGGAGAGAAGAGGCTGTTGGTTAATCTCGGTTTTTCTCTGCAGAGAAATGCCACCCCAAATCTGAAAACTTTTTCCCTTAAGAGTTTGGGCAAGGCACAGTGTGTTTGGGGCTGCTGCAGAAAAAGCCTTGGAAGAGTCCTGGGACCCTGAGCTGCCTACTCCCATGCTGTAGGTGACA
>NW_009197242.1:52321-128088 GCF_000690835.1 Fulmarus glacialis
AAATAGCAAAATCCTGCATGGAATTGGCTTCCCATGGCCTACAGGAGCGTGCCGAGGGCAGGGAGAGCTCTGCACTGTGTCACCGTACTGCCCTGCTCCCTCAGCTCCTAGGGTCTTTCTGCCCTGTTCCCCATGTGCACTTTCCTTAACAGGTCCCCTGCCCCCACGAGCCCCTCTCCTGGGATTTTTCTTCTCATGTTTGGAATTCCAAAGCGCTCATCCCCCTTTCTTGCCCTTCCCCAGTCTTCAGCAGAGACATTAGCTCTTCCCTTGCTCGGGAGCCTGTACCCTCCAACAGCCTGGCTCAGACTGCTGAAGGAGGGAGAGCCGCTCATTTCAGCTGCAGGGCAACGCAGACACATTGCCAGGTATTTTGCTGTGTGAGCAGCATCCTAGCCCAAACTCCACACTCCTGCTCTGTTTGCTACCCCAAAACCTTGAAGTGAAGGGGAGGAGAGCCAGGCTGTCAGTGTGCTGAACTGTGTACTTTGAAATGTGTACTTTGAAATCCTGACTCTCAACTACTGTTAAAAAGAAGCCAAGCCCAACCACAAACAAAAAAAGCCATCCCAAAAAATGTGTGTGTATAGACACATATACATGTATATTCATACACAAATCCAGCATTTTAACTTCACATTGCTGATGAGAGCCAGAAATGTGAAATAGCAAAACAGGTTCCATTTTTTTAATTAAATTGGTTGTCTGTTTTTTATGGCAATTTATTGTTCCATGTTTCTGGATATCAAAGCTTTTTCTACCTACAAAGAGTGGAGGAAAAATCTAATTTATTTTCTGTAGCTCATAGAAGGAAGCCCCTTTCCCCATGGCAGGACTTCTCAAGTCAGTTAATAAGCTGCTACAGCCAAACCTATTAGGAGCACTTTTATGTGGTTGCCAGCATGGTTTAATTTGCAGAGTCCCTGTGTCTTACCCTACCCTCTGACAACTTCAGGTTGAAGCAATTGTTATGCCTTTTACTTGCAAATTATTACAATTAGTATCCCAAGTTGTGTCTGATCAGGGATGTGTTTATACATCATCAATATCAAAACACAAACACAGAAATGTTTACACTGAGGGCAGGCATACACTTGCTGTGTAGGGCTGCCTCTGGTTAGATGATTTCCAGCATCGAGGGACTTACAGTGCTCTCAGATGACTGAAGCTGTGTGGCAGTGAGGCAGGGAAACCTGGGCAGTCTGGGAGACGGCAAGGATTGTGGGCAAGAGGCATGGGCAGACAGAAGTACTGCCTCTCCATATCCCGTACCCAGGGAACTCGGTGCAGGGCTTCTTTGCAGGTGGCAGCTCAGCAGTATGCCTCAGGGGAAGGGGTAGAGAGCTGCTGACACCACAGTGATCTGCAAAGCAGAAGCTGTGGAGACAGTCTGTGTCTGCTGGCCTAAACACAAGTTTCTGTAAGCCACTGCACAAAATGAGCTATTGAAGTACTGGTAGAGGGAATATTCCCAGCCCTTGCACACTAAGGCTCAGGCCTGCTTATTGGGAAGTTGCTTGGGCTTGGGATAGTGCCTGTTTTCAGGAAGGTGCCTCAAGTAGAAGTGCCCTGGGCTGGCAGGTGATGGGAGCACCGTGGTCACCCAGGCCAGAGTACATCCCAAGGGATGAGTGATGTCCCTTCCCTCCCAGGACTCTGTCACCAATCTGTTGCTCATGCTGCTTTTTGAGCCTTAGCAAGAGGTGGTCAATGGCCCCTTGCTCAGGCGGGATAGAAGGATGGATGGATGGTGCCTGGCAGCATGCAGGGTATCAGACCAGATGGGCTGCTCTTCTGAGTTAGTATCACGAATCCTACAAGCCTGAAGGCAGTTCGATACTTTGACAACAAGTGAGCCTTATGCCCCTATTTTTCTGAGCATGGCAGGTGTCCAGAGTTATTTGTGGCTTTAGTGGGCTGCCTCTATATAATTTGTTTTGCATGTTTTTGTATTGGGATGTGTAAGTTGGGAAGTTCATGATGTGTTCTTGGCCTGTTGCTTGGCAATGTTAACCTTTTAAGTGCTTGAGGAGTTGGCGGCAGTGTTCATTCCAGACCTGTCACTTCCAAGGTATGCTTGTGTATGTGTAGATATGTGCAATATGTACAGACACAATTCATTACAATTTAAAATCCATTTTCTGCACATTGGAGAGGAATAACCTTGTAAAGTCTGTCATCCCATCCACTCTTAGAACTCAGTAGATAGCTGTATAATTAATATATTTCTTTCCCAGATGTATTTCTTTTCTTTCATTTTTTAAAAAAGAATGTCATTCACAAGGTGGGCACAGCAAAAGTGGGCTTCATAATGTGTCATTAGAAGGCTTTTGACCTTGTGCTTTACAAGGTATTATTACTGTTCAGTGTGATAGAACAGATGCTATTTTACTGAAAAAGCAAAAGTGCATTAAATTGACAGCACTTTAATTTTTCTTGATAGTAGCAAGAATTCTTATTTCCGATTTTATTTGCATTTTTATTACTGAGAAGCACGGTGACTGAGTTACCTGGTGTTTTTATGTCACTGCTGCTCATCTATTCAGACTATGATGGTCCAAATAGCAGCTGGACTATGAATATGTATCACTTTATTTATATGACAAACTTTTGGCATAGGATGCTGAATAAATGGAGGCTTCCTGCAGTTAGTGACCTGGATAGTAGCTTGTGAAATGAAGTGTCTTGAAGTGGAACACTCCATCAACACATACACATTATCACCTAGAAGTGATTCTTCTGTTGTCCAAATTCTTGACCGAACCATAATATTTTCTGATTCAGAGCATACATATTGGGCTAGGTAGAAGAGCTACAGACTTAGTGATACGGGTTATTCAAATCAAAGATGCTGTGTCTTTGAAAAATAGTAAGATATGGTCCTGGTGGGCTTCAGAAAACTCATGGATTTTATTTTTCCTTTTTAGCGTTAGATATCTTAGTAACTTTTTTTTAATGTAAGCTGATGCCTTCTGACCTAATTCATAACTAGGGACATAATGCTGATCCATAAGAAAATGTCAAGGAATTAGAATTGTTCAGTCTAGAAAAGACTGAGCAGAATGTTGTCCTTCAAATGTGTAAAAAAACCAAAACAAAATCAAAACAAAAACAAAGAAAAAAAAACCCCAACAAAAACCACCACAAACTGCAGAGGAGAAAATTATCTCTTGTCTATTCTAGACAGGTCTAGAAGAAATGGAGTTAAATAGCAAAAAAGGAGGTTTAATTAAATATGAAAAACTTTCCACTGATGAAACTAGTGAAGCATGGGATTACCATGCCTGGGAAATCCTGGATCTCTGCCACTAGAAGCTTTTTAAGAAGTTTGGACAGGATCTGCCTGAGTGAGATGAACAGATCCAGCCTTGGGTGACAGATGCCCACTTGCTCCTGGGGGTCCCCTCTGGCTTGGGCTGTCGTGTCTCTAATCTGCTTTTGCAAGGCTGTTTCAGCCAAATGGAGTTCCTAGCTGGGGGCGATGACATCGGGTGCCCCACACTGCAGTGTTTTAAGTGTGCAGTGACTGATCAGATCCATTGCACTGTCTGGACACCTTTTAAAGGTGACTTCTCATTTATCTTGAATGCTTTCCTACATGAATGTGTATATAGTTGTGTAGTTATTTATAGTCATAATGTCTGTCCTACTGTGTAATTCTGACAGTAGTCAGTAAAAATAGAAATACTTGTGATGCTTCAGGGCTATGTCAAGAAAAAATCTGAAAAGCAGTGAGGGTGATCCCTTGCTTGGATGAGCACCTTCTGGAAGGGCTGAATCCCACTTCTCGCAATAGCATTTGAATCCAGACAGGATGCTTTTCAGGAAGATACACTTGAGCTACACACTAGCTGTGTCGTAGTCAGATGCACTAGCTATTGGTTTCAATAAAGGGGCAAGTGGGTGAAATGCAGCAGCCTGTGATGCACAGGAGTTTAGACTAAATGATCATCTCCTATGGCCTTAAACTCTGTGAACCTGTGAATGATTCAATTTACTGCTGATGGGAACAATAGTGTTCTGAAGATGATGTTCATCCTCATGCCTAGAGGATGCCTAGACAGTTCCAGCCCCTTGGTCTCTTTGCTGCAATTATTTATATTTATAAAAAGTGAAGTGCCTGCAGCATTTTGCCTAAAATGGTAATAACCCTCCTCAACAATGCAAAATACTTTCTTTTGATAAGATCATTTTAAAAGGTAACTGCTTATGATAATACAATTTATTCTTTATGGCTTGGGGGCAAGCTAAGATCTAAATGAAGCATGTCTTCCATTAGAACCCTACAGAAACAAACTAATAGGCTGCAAAGAGAACCATTTGTAATGTTACTATAATTCACATGATTCATTAAACAGAAATGGAAAATGATAGCATTTCCCCCTGAAAAAAATCCTTATGGAATTACATGCTGAGATCACTTAGTTGAACTATTTCATTGACTAAGCATCTTGTTGTGCTGATGTGTAGATTATATAGGCCTGCAGCCATTTATTTTTTCGTTTTCTAAAATTAGAACTCCTTTTTATTATGAGAATGCTATCATGTATTTTCCCATCCACCTGTAGCTGCTAGCCATGGCAGGGGCTCTTCTTAGGGCATTTTCTAGCAGTGGGCATTACTAGAGCACTTGGAAATGTATTGCTAGTGTTCATGCTCCCAGGTCATTGGGGGGGAAAAGTGGAGAAGCATTGGAGGGCTATGAGTCAGTAAAAGGCAGAGAAGTGATGGGTTTTAGCAGCTAAAAATAAATACACATACATTGTTTTCTGGTTAAGGAGGGGGGGGAAAAGGAAAAACAAAACCAATGTATTTTGTCCCTCTAGGGGCCAGAACAGGAAAAAAAAAACATTGTAGGGGTAGAGACAGTCTTGTCTAAACAAGTCAAGGTGCCTTTCAGCAACACAAGGGTTAGAGGAGAAAATGCAAGTAAGACAGGAGCAAGTGATGCTGTTTTCTGTATTGCAAGCTTGTAGGTTCTTGCTTTGTGTTTGGACCTTGCTGTGTGGTTAATGAGTTCTGGGTCAAATGTGGGAAGGGTTGATGACTGGGAGGGAGTGGAGCTTCACTGATTTTGAACTCAGTAGCTTCATTTTGTCATGTTTCTTGTCATCAAAACCACAATTAAATTTGGTTTAACAATGAGCATGAAGCAGTTGGTAGTCATCGTGGTCCAAAAAGATGCTGATGCAATACTGACTTTTTATGCACAGATCAATGGCAAGAAGTAGTAAGTGAATAAATGCAACATGTCACAGGGCAAACAGTATGACAACATAAATCACATCTTTGCAGAAATCAGAGCTCCAGGTGTGTCCTTTTCTAAGGTTTTGGATCTTTGCTCTACCCACCTGCTTGAGAGATTAATTACAGGAAAAAACAACCCAACCCTAATGTGTTGACTGCTGTAGGAGGACAGGAGTGCAGGTACAGAATTCTTAGCTACTAGTGCTTAATGTGGAGGGTGGGAATTTTTTAGTATAAAAGCCACCGAAGTGCCAGCAGGATCAGAGTCCCATCTGCTAGAGATTGCTTAAAAACCCAGGGAGAGACAGCTGCTGGCAGAAGAGCTGCTGTCCCAGCTGCGCAGGACATACTGTAGGAGCAGGGTCTCAGAAGTGGGGAGGCTTGTCCGGCCCCCCAGCAGCAGGGCAGCCAGGCTTTCTCCCCGTACCCCAGACTAACTAGCACTGTCTTGCCGTGCTGCTCTCCGGCTAGATGCTGTGCAGTAATTGACTGGAAAAGAACTTTACCCATCAGAGCAATGTGCCTGTGTTGCTTTCCAGGTGATTCACGTCTTCGGGATCTGGAGAAGTTTCTTTTGACATGATGCTCAGCCTTCCAAAGAATGTCACCCTTGATTAATGTCAGAAGGCAGAGTGTGCCATTTAAAGGATTTCAGAAAAACTGCATATGGAGCAGGTTTTAATGCTGATTTTTTGACAGCCTTCATGTTTGGCCTTGACACGCTGCAGGGCAGACTCTATCTTCCACTGGCCATTTATCAGAGGTATCACAGGACAGAGAAAGACATTAAAAGCTATTTTAAATGAGTCCAGGATGACCTCAGACTGGATTAATGTATTTGGGAGGACTGACCAATCTGACAATCTCACATTCATCAGTGTGAAATCAATCTGAAAGGTACAATGGGTTGCATCTAATTTAATGTTGGAGGATGCTGGAATTGACAAAATAACCTGACACTTGCTATTTATTGCATAGGGAAACAGAATACTTGTTTGTATATATAAACATCTCCTCCCTCTTTTGCAACATGTTGTATGGCAAGAAAAAATAACGGCAGACTAGGATAACTGGGTTTTTTTTGATAGTCTCATGCATCTCTTTAGTCATCTGGTAATTCCAATGAAGTGTGTGTATTTCCATGCAGCAGAGGAAAGCTAAAGCTACAGTAATGGAATGTAACTCTTTTGCCAGTGTCATTTACATTTTGCTTTATTAGACAAAAGTCAAGTAATTAATCTGTTGATTGCTTAATTCAAAATTTGGCCAATTGCAATTTAGGCTTCATCACTATGCTTTCCACATGATGAAATCTGTTTGATAAATTTGATTCTTTTTTGGTTGTCTGGCTATGAATAAATAAAGCAAGTTTTGGGTAAAGACAAGCCAGAGGCTTCAGTTTTTTGCATGTGAGTAGAAATGGAAACATGGGCTGTGAGCAAAATTCCACGGGGAGATTTTTAGACAACCCACCTGGGTTTCAGAAAGCGCACCCTAGTGTTGTGAGTTCAGAAGTACTGTGCATTTGTGTTTTCCACTTATTTCAGCTAAGTTTGGGTGGATTTAAGTTTGGAAAGTCGGATCCTGTATTTCCAAATGGTAAAGCTTCCCTGGTCTAGGTAACACACACAAACTATAAAATACATCAGAAACCAACTTCAGTCCTGCAGTAAAAACACAGTGCTCTTGCCCAGTGCTGTCGAGAGCTCCTGTACAGACGCTTTCTCACTACTGTGCCAAACCCAGAAGTGCAGGACTTCACATGCCATTTTTAACACAGAAAACACTCTGCACAGGCCTCATGCAATAAAGGAGATGATTGAGCGCAAGTGGGCTGCCAGACAAATATGTGGTGAGTGAGGGAAGGTGCTGCACAGTCTGATGTGGGTGTGTGGGGTCCATCACCCAGAGAGGAGTCTCTGCTGGCCAAGCACAGCAGGTAGTGGAGGCTGTGCCTCTGAGCAACCCTGAAGCAAGAACTATACAGGAGAGAATTAAACTCCTGCTTTTAAGTGAATTGAAGTATGAGTACAAAGAAAGAATAACCAAATACATGGTTTGAGATGCTTGCTTCCCCATGAAGAATATTCATTCAGTGGTCTCCTTACCTGCAAAATAATAAATCTGTACTCCATCCTGGATTTCCCACTGTAAGCTATAAAAGAAGCTGTCATTTCCTATTGTCTAAACAATTTACAGCTGCCTTAAAGAGGGTGTCTCTCGGCAATCTTGACATCTCGACTTGATCATAAATTCACAGCTATTGTTGAAGGAAATGCTTTTCCCTTTAGATAAGCACACAAACGAAAAGCTCTCCCTGTTAGAGAACCATGGGAAGGTGGCTGTCTCCCGCATGTGTGCCTGAATAGCAGAGCTCTGCAGTGGCAGAGGCAGGATCGTGGTTCTCTTCACCTCACATTGCCCACTGCCAAGGGCAATTAGAAAAATGCTGCTTTTACCAGCAAGTATTTTATTACTAGCTTGTATTACTTTAAGAAACTCTCTTCAGTGGAATTGTAATCTGGTAAACCTGGAGCCCATGAAATGAGATTTTTCAGTTCTGTGAGTTAGCAATAGGTATGATACATTAAGGCAGATTTACTCCCCATGTGAGGGAGACTTTGAGAAATCTGATAAATTAACCACAAAGATTTCTGGTACAGAGCGCAGCTCGCCTGCTGACCTACTGTCCTCATTTCACTTTCATCTGCTTGCTGTGTTTGAATGAGTGCTCTACAAATAAAATTATCTGAAACATTACGTATACTTTTCTATAGGAGAAAGGCCAGGGAATTTCTTGCAGAAGACACGGGAGGTTGTAAGAAGGTGAAACTGCAAGGATTTGTTCACAGTATTCATTCCAGCGATAGAAATTTGGTCTGGAGCATCTCACTGTGACACCAGGAGCATCTGCTGAGGCTGGGCTTCTTGGCACTGGTTGTGCAGTTCATTCTGGGTCCTCAGTGCTTCTGCAGACCTGCACCTGCCTTCCCAGGAATCCAGCCTGTGCAGAGGGGCAGTGAAGTGTGCCAGATGTACCGCAGAACTGCGAAAGTTCTGGTGCAAGGAGCAGGTGTGACCTTCCTCTGAAGCTGCAGTGAGTGTTTGGCGTGCTGTCAGGCGTGGAGGTGTACGCCCCGCTGCCAGACCCTGCTACGTGCTGCTCGGTGCCACAGCAGCGTGTGGAAGAGCCCCTTCCCTGCCATGACTGCCAGGTACGCTTGGCACCAGGACTGACACATGACAGGTCAGACACTAACCCAGAGGAGATGAGTGTGTACGCTTTTGGGCAGTGTAAAGGGCTACTAACGACTTTGGTGAATTTCTGCTCATCTTTCTAAAAATTATTGTGCTTTTTGGATTCCATCATTTTGGTTTTCTTCCTTCCCTCGCCCTTATTACACATTTTCTTCTTTGCAAAAGAAACCTTTCTTTGTCTTCTGGGGTCTTGTTCTCTTCCCCAGGTTCACCTCCCCTGGTGAGTTACAGCTGAGCTCCCTGGCAGCCCTGCTGCAGGGAGCTGGCCTCAGCCCTGGGGATGAGGAGCTCCCGGAAAGCGTCGGTGTCTGACAGGCTGGTGTCAGGGCCAGTCCATTACCGCTGTGTCTGCTGCCTGTGCAGCACGCCCCTGATCGCTGTGTGATATTATCGAGACATCACTAGTGTTTACCTGCCAGACCACTCAGCCCTGCAATCACCCTAAATAATAGGACAGGAAGAAAAAAGTAGCTGTTTTCTGTTATCTGCGCTGACACACATGCCTGCAGGAAGGCTGCCATCCCCGCCGTGCTGACCCGAGCGATGGCAGGGCAGGCCTTTGTTCTGGAAATGCTTGGCCGACTTTCTGTGTGGGCATACAGCTTGTACAGAGGGAACCCATGGAGTATTTCTAGCTGCACTGTGGCCTCACACAGTTCAAAGCCATGTTTCTCACATAGAAAAGATACTTAAATTTTATTTTTATGAGAAGTTCTCACAGCCTTGTGGGTGAGATTCACAGGTAATGTAACAGCAAATGTAGAAGGAAAAAAAATGGTGTAATATCAATCACAGTGACAAATGTCACTGGAGATAGTTGGCAGACGTGACAATTGAAAAGCTATGGAGGCAACTAGGCAGCAGGTCATGGAGAGTCCTTGCAACCACTTCTGTGTGAGATTGGAGGGGAGGAATAAGCCTTCTTGTGTATTAATGAGCTGGGTACTGCTGAACGTACAGTAAGTTACTCCATGCAGTTAGGTGTGTGTATGGCACTGATACTAATAGCTAACTGGTGTAAGTCTTTGTATTTATACTCATTGGCCATAGCTGATTCCAGGTATGTTTATTTATCCAAAGTTTTTAATGGGATACAATCGGAAAGAACTTATACAAAATCTGCATATCTGCATGTTGATTTGACATTTAAGTATATGATTAAGTAAAAGCTGCTGAGGTCATCACTTGACTAAAGTGGCTTAATGAATGTTGATTAGACTGTACATGTTAACTTAATTTAGTGAGATCTTTATCTTCTGAATTGGTTATCACCTTCTGTTCAGTTATTGATTAGGATATGGGAGGATGCCAGTACTAGTTCTGTTCCTGAGTTGATAGGTCAGTGTATCCTGCACGCTGCATCACTGGCTGATCAGCATGCCTGTGAGCATCTAGACTGTGCCATTTTCTCTGTCTTCCAGGACAGAGTCCCTTCCTCTCCACTGATGTCAAAAATCACTCCAGACAAGGGAGGCCTAATGCAATGTTCAGATCCTCAGATTCTCATAGGAACTGCCCACGTATATGTTCTTACACTGGTAAACGAGTGTATTACTGACATACAATTGTGCATTTGTGCAATTGTGAGAATAGCATATAAGGAGATGCCTCTCCATATTTTACTAAGTGTTCTAGCTTGCAGACTGGAAATCTGCCTGTAGAAGTGAGTGAAGAGAATAAAGTTGCTTCCACTAGAAGGGTGTGGAAAACTTAAGTCATGAAGAGAGTAACTGGTCTGAGTGTGTCTTCTGCTAGGCTTTATGTGATGCTCTGTTAAGTGTTTTGGATGATGAGGCTGGAGCTTTGCTGCTACTGGTTGACACATGGCTCTTTGGTGTTTTGGGGGGGGGCAGTGAGGAGAGGAGAGCTCTTTATCCCTCCATCCCTTTCTATTCCTGTGTTTCTAGACCCTACCCTGTCATTCCACTCTGGGATGGCAAAGGACCCCAGAAAGCCCACAGCTTCATGGTTGTCATGCTGCAGAGAAGCCGCTGCCCGCAGCACAAGCTTGGTGGATGGGGAGATGCACTGTCGCCTTTGGAGAGAGCTGCTCCTGAGGGAGCCAGGTTCCATATGGAATGTGTTATAGTGGCATATGCCATTAATCCTTCACACTGAATTATTCAGCAGTTCAGAATAATGAATCATTGAACAAAGCCTGGCATTACACAGCTCTGTAGTCCTTGGCTGCCTCGTGCAGCAAACCCAGCCAACGTTCCCTGGGTGGGAGCACTCAGCTTCGTGTATGACTTTGCCAGAGCAGTGATCCTGGGGAACCGTCTTTTGGGCTGTTTCTTGTGGTTGCAATGAGCAGGACCTTCTACCTTGCTCCACATAAAACTTCAGGCTCAGTCAGCTGAGCAGTTCTGGCTCAGTCTGCTCTTCTCCCCAAAACGTAGAGCTGCAAAGCATCTCCCAGGGGAGCAGCAAAAGGGATCATACCCCTGAAAAAGCCCTTTCTCTACTGCTGGACTTGTAGCAGTGAGAAATACAAGCTGTTTGGTTAACTGTTTTAAGTCACTTTCAACAGAGCTGTGCTGATTTCTATCTGTCATGGATCTAGCCCTTTATCTCCATTGCTATTCTGCAAAATGAAAACAGTTGTGCCCATCTTCAACAGCCTAAGAGGAATTTTTGAAGAAGAAAAGGTGGTTTATGATGGTGGGTTTTGAGAGTGCATGACTCTCCGCTATCAGGATCATATCTTAATTATTATGATCATTTAAAATTTCTATAGCTGTAGTGCTCATGAGCTCGGTTTAGAATTGGCTCCTAAAGCCAAGCTCTGGCATGACAGGCATGGCCCTGTACAGAATATTACCAGGAATCTTTCTTGGGGGCATAGGGGTGTAATGACAAGATGGACAAGGAAGGAGGGAGGGAAGCCCTGCGCTGCAGGGTCCCCTGCTCCCCCTCCTGTGCCCCCGGGAGTCAAACTGCCTCCCCAGGCTCCTTCACTGACTGTAAAATACAAATGTCCTCCTGAGAGGCAGGCAGGAGGGATGCCTGAGGAGCGGTGATTCGACAAATAAGAGGCAGACCTGAATTGTGTGCTGGGCTTTGCAAACCACAGCAATAATTCAGTGTAAAAACCCAGATATGTTAATATGCAAATAGGGGGTTTCTCTGGCAGCCCACTGACCAGACTGTGTGCAGCTGGGTAATATTATCCTAGATGTCTAAGAACTATAACCTGGATACCTCAGAGGAAAATTACCATCCACTTGTCCTCAGATCACAGCCTCAGTGGGTCTGCTGACAACTGTACCTTAGTGAAGTTAAACACTGATTTGCCCCCATGTTTCTGTCCCTCTCTCTTTCTCAATTCTGCTCCCATCACTCTTAGAAGTGGTTAATATTCATACTAAGAACTCCTTGCTTCCAGCTGAGGTCTGACCTGTGGCTCCAGGTTAAGCTGATCATCTGGGAATGTGAGGGGACAGAAGCCCCAAAGCTTTGCCTGCTGATAGTCGCTGGGACGACGCGCAGGGCCATGAGCGAGTGGGTGGGCAGGCGGGGAGCCTCCGGGCGCCGGTCCTGCACGCACACAGGGCTTACGCACGTGAGCCTGCAGCAGGAGCTGTGCATGTATGCATGCGGGGTTGTTGCTGGTTTTGCTTCATACATATGTGACCAAAAGTTGAAGTGAAGTTGTTAGGGGCACTGATTAAATTTAGATTTTTATCCAAGTGAAAACTGTAAGTTGTCTCAGCAGAACATTTTATGATCAAAAGCAGTAAACATCTCTGCTTATTCATAAGAGAGTAGATGAAAATGAATCTCCTAAACTCTGTTTAGAGCTGAGCAACATATTTTGTTTTCAATTAATATTAGATGGGCTAACTTCCCAGGAAAAAACAAAACCAAGTTGGATTTGGCTAAAAGTTGACTTCAAATGTGTGAAATTTCTTAAAGGTCAAACTATTTTGCTTTGTTTGAAAAATTAATTTTTAACCAGTAATTTAATTTTGGCATTTTTATAACAAGATTTTTCATTTCAGAAATGGATATATTTTAATATTTCTGTATTTTTCTTTTTAATTGCAGTGGCATTTAAAAATTAATGTTTAAAAAATAAAATTCTGCTTAATGTCAGTCCAGTTAATTTCCAAATTCTTTAGCTCAACTCTCCAAAGCATCCATTATTTACCTAACTTATCAATTTCTGAACATCAAATTTGGTCAGTGTAAGAAATGTTGGAGCTCTCTGGGGTGCTTGAATCAAAACATGAGTAACACTTGAAGTGTTTAAAGACCAACCCTCCTTAAACTTCTTGGGGTGGATGTTTTGACATAATGTTAACTAATAGGTCTCATCAACCACCAAAATCCCTGACCCTGGAGTCAAGGAGCATGTACGAAATGGGGAGAAAAAACCCAGAGAACGTAGGGCTACAATTCATAATAACTAACAAAGTAGATTTAAGTCCCAGTGCAACCCATTTAATGAGCAAGTGAGCTAAATACATTGCAGCTGAATTGCTGACTTTGTCTGATGTTCTTCCCACAGAGCTCATTAAACCTTTTTCTGTAACATTGCTGCAGCTACACTTTCCAAAGCTTTCCTCATTGTGCATTTCAGTTGATGTTTTCATGTATCTTAATAATTCTTTTTCTTGTCCTTTCAATTTAAAAAAGAAAAATCATGGTTCAACAACCTGAATAGCTTAATAAGGGCAAGTGAAATACCTCGTTTCTTTTGAAGACTAGCTTTGGTGTTTCATGTTATAGCAGTGCAAATTCATCCTGGAAAGAAAAAATACTGTTTGTTCCCAGCTTTGAGAACCTGAGCAATAAGGAGCACTGTCAAAACGAAAACATTCAGCACAAAATTCCCCAGCAAGTCAATAAAAGCAACCACAACCTGTTTGAAAAATAATGGGTTTCGCTTTGGACTATTGCATGGGAAGCCATCGCTCTTTAGGAAGGATTTTGAAAGCAACTGTTATACCAACTTAGTGTTAGTGCGCGACGCCCCCCAAAAGGCTGGAGGTGGAGCTGGGTTGCTCTGCTGTAACGCCAGCACGGGCAGCTCTGCTGCCTTTGGACACCTCTGATAGCACTCCTGTGCTATTGACCGAGGGTGGGACTAGTACACAGTTTCTTAATCACTTTCTGGCAAACACTGTTAAGCCTCATTAATGCAAATTAAGAGATTATCTATTTTTCCAGAGTCTCAGTCCCATCACATGAACTTACATTATACAGTAACTTTAGAAAAATCAATTTTTAGTCCTTACTACAAATTGATTTATGGCTTTTCCTGTTCGGAGCTGATGGGGCCCGTTCAGCCCTGAACAGCCAGGTTGCACGCTGCTCCTCGCTGCCTTGTCCACTGCTGGGGTAGACGGTGAAACTCTGACATTAGGAATGTGTCTCTAAAAAAAAAAAAAAAAAAAAATCAGTCTTGAAATTTTTTTCTGAAAAGAAGTGTAAAGTCTTAGGTACAGAAAGAAGTTAAGTATTTGTAGTGACCATTTTTGAGTGCGTTGCATTCCCTTCTTTGAAGTGTTAAGTAAAAACGTGCACATTACAGTGAGTCACTTGGTTATGGCCCAGCATCGCCTGTCGGCCGCCGTCGAGGGGCTGCCCTGGCCCGCGCGGCAGGGCTGCAGGGCTCAGGTAAAGGCTTCTACCGCGGCGAGTGCTAGAGCTAAAGACTATCACAGGGGAGAGGGTAGGGACATAGATCTGGCAGTCAAATAGAGAGTATACTTGCCCCTGTGTCTGAGGTCGATAAGGAGAGGTGTCGTGGGCATATAAGAAACTTTGAATGTGACCTTCCTCCCCTCGTTGGGGCAGATGCTGAGATGCTCGGCATCTGCTCGTTTCAGCCAGCCTGCTGCTGACAACAGGCAAACCTCAGCAGCTCGTGAGGCGTATGTGAGGACTGATGGCAGGACACTATGAAAGCCTGAGTGGGCTCTGGGTGGGCTGTAGCTTGGGTTGAGCTGGGTGTTAGCAAGGGTTTCTGCTCTTAAAATCTAAAGATTATTGAATCTCATGGTGAGATTTTGCTCAATTTGTCTCCCTTTGGAGGGGTAGCAGCAGAAGAGTGCTGAAGCTGGTGATGCAAGAGCAGAGGGGATGAACTTCTACACATGGAAAGCCTGAGCAGAGCGAGGGCTTCTGACTTCCCTGATGCCTCATGGTTATCTCAGAGACAAGAACTCTACAGGGGGGGCTGGAAATCATAATCACTTCACTTTAAAATGGCATGGTCTCCTGGGCTCTGACCAAGTAATTATGTTTCAAACTTGAAATGAAATGTCTTTCTTGAAATGAGAATTTAAATGAATTAGCTGGATCTATCAGCAGGCGCTGAAGGGGCTATTTTAATTTAAAAGCTAGGTATATAATGCTGGCTTGGCACATACAGCTTAATTACAGTCAGTTTTAACAATAAACAAAAACACAAGGGGAGAGCAGAGCCTGGCCTAGGCAGCTCTGGGATTTAAGATTTTTTACATGTATTGAAATTGCTTTTAATTAATTTACTCTGACCTAATGGTATGCCTGTTGAAGGAAGTTAGTTAGCTTGGTCCCTTAGCTGAATTATGTCATTTAACATTTACATTTGAGACATGTAACAAGAGTTCAGCCTGTGAGGATGCAGGGCGCTCTGCTCTTGAGGAGGCTGTCCCGTTGCTGTTCTGGGGTGTGCGGTTTGGCTTTTCCTACGACGAGAGGTGGCAGGCTGCCGGGGAAGGTGGTGCCCGGGGAGCAGAGCGCGGGGCAGGATGGCTGGATGGGGTCTGGTTTGGATGGTGCCCAGAGTGTCTGGGAACGGTTCCTTCTGTGCCAGTGCTACCGGGCTGGGTGAAGTGACTGGGATGGTGGCAGTCTGCATAAAAATAAGTGTATTGGAATATAGTAAATGCTTTTAAATGTACTGTATCCCTAAATGAAAGGGATGAAGATTATCTCTAGTGAAAAAATCACAAGAACACAATTTCATTTTTCTGCAGCTAATGTGAAATTGTTGGAGAAATACAACAGAACTTCCTGAAGAGGAAAAGAAATCTCTTAGCTGATCGTGAAGTTGTATGTCGATAAGCCTGCTAATTTTGCATCCAATGTTTATTTATCAGCCAAAAATGTTTTTGTCGTATTTTGAAAACCACATCATTAGCTCTGTTATTTGTCCCATTAACATAGTTCATCATGCATTGGAGTTTGCCAGTCATCGCAGAGTTAGCATATAGCTTAGAGCATGGACTATGATGTGAAGACAGATGTGTATCTCAGGCCTGATTATAAACTGGAGCTGGCAAAACAGGGTGTGATTTAATGAAGTTTTGATACAGCTCATCAGATACTGAAATGGGAAGATGCAATATTAATTTAGAAACACTTAATTTCAATTGTAGTCATTCTGAAGAGTATTAATAACAGGGGAGCTTGTGGCAGTTTGGAAAGATGATGTATTATTCTAAAGGCAAAAATATTCTTCAGAATTATGTTTCATTTGACACCTAAACATCTAGCATATTCCTATTATCACTGTGTAATCAATTTTTTGCTGTGTCTTCCATGCTTACAAAACATAATCACTTTAGGCATTTCATGTGCTGTACTGGAGGCTTCTGAAGTGGGTAAGCAGGACAAGCTTAAAACACTAGGTTGACAACTTTTATCTTTTAATCCTCAATTCTTCTGTGGATTTAAATAACTTGAAATTCTATTTGACAGCAGGACCTCCTTTTGCTGTCACAAGCAAAAGAAAGATGCAAATGTCATCTAAAACTTGTTCCACCTGTGTCAGATTGTGACATTTAATACAGATGGTACTGATCACCATTACTCTGAAAGCTTTAATCCTTTTTACACTAAAGTTAGTGCGCCTTGGGAAAAATGAGTGGCATCCTGTTCTGCTTAAATAGCAGTGTAATTCTCAGCTAATATTAAAGTAGTATCTCTGTTGCTGATGATGGAAGATGTAGAAAGCATATATTCTGATTTTTATGACCCCAGGTGCAATTTAATAAAAAATTTGGCATTATGTTCATGAATTGAACAAACTTGAATTGATGTTTGGCGATCGTATGAAGCCACAGTCCTTTTTACCATGACAGTTGCTCAGGTCGTAGCTGCATTGTAAGTGCACAGCCTGAATTCCTCATGTTGTGCAAGCGGTAAGTTTAGCCTCTAAAGAGCAGTCAGTGGTAGCTGGCAGGAAGGGATGTGCTTTCTCAAGAAGTGTATGAGGTGTGTTGCTGCTGCTGTGTCTGCCCCTGTAGGATTTCCCTGTTCCTCAGCTTTCTGACATGAGACAAAAATGAATGTTCTGGAAGATGGGCTTACATGCCCTGAACTATGCATTGTATGGTTGAAGCATGGAAACAAATGTTTAAATGGATCCCCGGTCTATCATGAGCAGAAGTCCTGTAATCCTACATTTGAATTTTCAAATCCTCCTGTGATGTGGGTATGTGACCAAGTCCATTGGTGTCGCTTCTTCCTTCTCCCTCTTCTACCCATCCAAGAGTAGCAGCCCCTGAGCCTATGAAGGACCTGGGGGGTTCATGGTGTGCCTTGGGGCTGTATGCAAGGCATATTTGCATCCTGTTAGTGCTTTGCTAAAATAGGCAGGCTCCCTCTGAAACCACTGCTATAACTTGAACAAGCTCCAGCCTGAATAACCACTTAATTAACATAGCCTCCTGGCAATGGTGCGCAAGCACATTTCCCATCTAAAAGCAGAATCAAGGCAATATTTTGTGTCTATTCTTAGTCGCATCCATTTAATCTGTAGACACTTGAAATCCTCAAATGGGCTGACTGCAGGGCAACTCCTTCCTGATGCTTTACAGTGAATTCCAGCCTGCTGCGTTCCTGAGCCATGTCGCCAAGACGCAGAGCCAGACCCTGGGCTGTTCCTGAGCTGACCTGCTGGGGGGGGCTCAGGGGAATGCTCCTGGCGGCTGCAGAAGCTCTGCCCAGCAGGCAGTGCATTCCTGGGGCAAGCAGGGCTTCTCAAATGGCTATAAAGAGTATCAAAACCAGATGTCCTTCCAGCCCAGTCCTGAAGAGATCATTCTGGCAGTCTCCCAGGAAATTTTTGTAGGCTTTCACTCAGTCTCCGGACTTCAGCTATCCTGCATGACTTTTAATAAACCTGTTACTTGTACCTCGTTGGATTCTTGGCAGATCTGCTGGGTTCCAGCTGTTCAGATTGCAGTGCTTTCCATAATTTCCTGACACAGGCAGCAAAACAACCTTGGCTGGTTTCTCCCAGCCTGTGGGACCTGTCATACCCCAAGGCTTACAGAGCCTACTGTTTTTTTTCTTTTTTTTTTAGTAAAACACAATGCTAGTGAGGACAGGCAGGTGATTGATGAACAGTGTTTCTTCAAGTGTGCAAGTAGAAGTGAATCATCTCAGCAGCGAGTGGACTCTGTATGTGATGCAGATCCCTGTTTGTTTTGCAGCATGCTCAGTTTACTGGACACTGTCTCCCCAGGGAATATGCTGGAATAGAACTGAGCTTTTCTTAGGGAACTGTGAGCCTACTCTTGTAAGCAGGATCAGTCCTTACTGACCTTAGTTTTTTAGTGGCCTTATGTAAATACCATCCAGTGATTGTTTGGTACTTCTGAGAAAGTCGCTGTCGTGGCTCAGCTTCACTGCTTTCCCCAATGGCTGGCATAGTGGGCACTGGTGATGACAGGCTTTTGGGCTCCATCAAAACACAGGCATTTAAAATATCTGTCAGTCTGTCCTCAGTTCTTAGTGACTGTGAAGGACAAAGTCACCCCTGGTGGTTGTGATGCTTTGGATTTGAGGTAAGAAACAATTCAAGATTTGAGCATGGCTGGAAGATCTTACGCTGCCTGTTCTAGGTGTAAAAAGAAAACTGTTTTGATGGTTTTATGCAAAAGTTCACAGAGGAAACAGCAAGAGACTGTTTCCATCTCACTGAATGAGAAGATTCCAGTCAGTTAAAAATGGCAGCTGCCATGATCTGACAGCTGCCAGCAGGCACCTTGTCCTTCCCTTTAATGGTGTATTTGCATCATGAACAAGAATTTTACCCTTTGTGTGTATATATGTAAAAAATAACAAAGGACGAGCAAAGAGATCTGCCACTAAAAATAAAATAACAAAATTCTAATTTGAGAAAGTATTTCTGTGAAGTAGATATTTAGAAAAATAATTTCCTCAGTAATTCCTTTGCTTGGTCCCAAACTGGGGCACAAAAGTGTGCTCAAACCTCAGCTTTTAAAGCAGTTTTCCCTATTGGGGAATGTTTATAGCTGTTCTCTCAGTTATGCTTTGGCCCTTACTTGTATTTAAAATCTTTTGTATATTTGCCTGCGCAGAGTGGAAATACTGGAGCTGACTGCGCTGTAATAGCCATTACGCGGTGCTGTGCCCAAGGAGGCACTGTAGGACACGATGACCTCAGGAACAGGCCACGTCTTTGCTTTTGGCATTGAATAAAATCTATAAATATAAATCCTTGTATTAGACTGCTGGTTTCACAATAATTTAAATCAACACAGGCCTTAGCTACCTCCAGTGCTCACTGCTCTTGCCATGTGATGGGGAACAATAATGAGGCAATATTTTACTCTTCAGGCTCTGCCATTGGCAAATGCTTCTAAACGTGTTCTGTGATTTCATGATGCTGGTGGCAGACTTCCATGGCAATCCTTGTAATTAACCACTTGGTTTAACAATGAGGAATGTTTCATTTGTCTGATTAGTACCAGGTGAAGTGATTAGCACAATTAATCAGGTAAAGGGAAGGACTGGGGTTGAATTCAGGCAAAAAAACTTTTATTTGAAAACCAACTGTTTCCTGTTCCTAGGCGTGAAAACAGCCTCAGCATCATGTGCTTGGTGTGCTGCAGCAACACTGCTTGGCTGAGCTGCTGCGGGCTGTCCTTGGGGCCAGCTGTCTCGGGAGGGGGGTCCCAGTGCAGGGGCAAGGTTTGAACAAAGTGGATCTATAAAAAAGATCCCAAATGTTAAAGCAGGTCCATCACTGTTGGAATCTGAGATGGCCAAGTGCCTCATGTGAGCTACTTGCAAATACCTGTACTTGCACATACCTGGGGGAGGAAGTTCTGCAAGTCCCAAAATACTTCCTAAAAATCTATTCTTTAAAGATACTTTTCCTATTTTGCTTATATTGGCTTTCAACTGCCCACTGTTTGACTAGGAAGACTCTAACACTGGTAGTGAATATTTTATGTGGATCAATTCCTGGGAGTAGTTCTGAATGACCCTAGAGAAGCTGGTTGTACCAGTCACTTCAGTGCCAAGTTAATGTGACAGTCCCTCTCACATAGCTGTGCAGTCAGTACTGGAGCTTTCTGTTCTGTCCTCACCTTTGGAATTCATCCTGTAGCTACGCATTGCATGCATGGTTTTTAAATTACAGCTTAAGGCCCATTTCTGTATCACACATACACTCGTGTTTAGGATTTTAGTAGTTCTAGTTCATTGTATTATAATTGGATAGCCTTGGGGAAATCACAGTCAGAATTGATAGGCTCCTAGCAATTTTTTGTATCTATTGGTGAATTACCATGTACATTTTTTCAGACATTCATGTATTTATACATTCCCATGGCGCTGCATTTCCTTTAGAGAAATGTACTGATAAATTAGCATTGCAAGCAATGGAAAGGGACAGATTGCTGAAAAGAACAATAGAACGACTTGAGAAATGAGAAATACCTTGAACTATACTTATGTACTTATTCTCTTACTCGTGCCATCGTGGAGACTTTTTACATGTTCCCAGATCTGGGTTGGTAGCAGTGGTGCCTGTCAGTGAACGTCCCGAGGTACCTGCAGCCCAGGCTCCATGAAGCGTGTGGGCGTCCCGGCTGGGTTGGTGGCCGGGGGGTGACTGTCCACTGCGATTCCCTGGTGTCTAACAAGGGGGTTTTCATGTCTGGGTGATCGAGGTGGGAGGAAGTTTTTCCTGGTTATGCTCTGCTGTGCAAGTTACGGACACTCCAGACTGTCAGTCTTTCCATCTGACACCTTCAGAGTTTCCCAAAGGCAGTGGGTGAGCATGTACCCATGCAGAGTATGATGGCACAGGTGTTAGTTTCTCAGGCTGGAGTTCCATTATTAATGCTTTCACTTAGTACTAGCAGCTACTGGTTGTTACTGGTCCCATCTGGGGTAAGAGGGAGGCTCTCCTGGGAGCAGATAGGCAGCAACTGCAGAGCTGTGGTGTCTTTGTCACCAAATTACAGAGGAGACCTCAGACATGGATGGGGTGATTCATCCAGATGAAGTCAGGAAACATGTTTTCCTGGTGTGTCATGATCCATCTTATGAATCCCAAGGCAGCTGGCGCTCTCCAGTAGAGTTCAATGAATCCTTTGCTTCAATTAAACAGTCCAGTGACAGAAGGGATATAGGAAATAGCTCTCACTCCCTTTAAGCTGACTGCTCAGGTTCCTTGTTTACTCGGTGTATTTGCCTTTTCCAGGGGTAAGGCCAACCATTAATTTAGTAATTTGTGGGCCCAGCAGACTCAGAAGCTTTCAAAGGTTATTGCTCACACAGCCTCGTCTCCCAATCCTCTGGGACGCGCTACGTGAAATGGTGGAAATGGTGCATGATGAGGGAATGCCCTTTGGAAAAGGTTAAGCCTGCTGCCAGTTTATCACACAGCCCTGCGAGCAGGGAAGAGGGCCGGTGGGAAATCAGAGGGAAGCAGGCATGCTCCGCTGATTAGTGTGAGCCTCGCTGGCCTGCATTCGCCTGCGATGCAGGGAGACGTGCGTGCAGAATTAGGATGAGCCCTGTCTGCACAGGCAGGCTGGCTGTCCTGCTCAGGCGGAGTGGCCTGGGCTGTGGCTGCAACTGGTTAATTTTAGCTCGTTATTTGTCTCTTGGCATGATGATGCTAAAATCCCCTCCTGCGATGATGTTGTGGTACAAACTTCTCCAGCCTTCCTAAACCAAAATAGGTTTGTACTTAATTTAGTTCTGTCCTCTTAGTGAATTACCACCTAAATGCTTTTTTACATTGCCAGCGGCTATGCTCAGTTTCATGTTTTTTTCTGCAATATGCATAATTCTGCATTTGATTTTTATGCTTAGTTCGGGTATTGAAGGGAAAATGGGACACAACCACAGTCTGGACAACTGGAAGGAATGAGAACAGAAGCCCTATTTTAACTATTAATAGTTTATACCACACCATTGTAAGCACACACTCCTGTGTGTGTGTTCTGCCTTGCTGGGAGGTGCTGGTAAGTGCTAACTGGGGTTTTAGCCCTTTGATTTGTGCAAGCTCCTTCAGGTGGGGATGGGGAAGCAGCCTCATGGGACTGCTTGGTTCTTTGATTCCATCTGCAAGTCAGCAAGATGTTGCAGACAGCTCCACATGTTTTCTGTCTCATTCTTTGTTACAGTACAGAGGTTGGTAAAATATTTTTTACTACTACCAGCCGCAGTGCAGAGGAAGCCCCTGGCAGGGGGAGTGCCCCCGGCGAAAGTCGGCCCTGCAGGGAGAGCAGCCTGAAGCCCATGGGCTCGCCCGCCTTCCCCCTGCGCTGTGCTGCTCAGCAATGAGTTTCACTTCAAAGGGCAGAACTCAGAACCTGCTGCTTTATGGTTAGACAAAGGTTTACTTTGCAGATTATATTTATCGCATTTGACCTTCTTAATATTTTCATTATTGCTAGCCCCAAGTGCCTCAATTATGCCAGAATTCTGAAACTGTTTTTAGTACGTACTTTTGGATTACTTCTATTTTTTCCTGTTTCTGTGCAGTGAAGTTGCACTTGGTTTTCCTTCTGACCAAGAGAACTAAGACTCCTGCTATCAGCTGACACAAGGAGAAGGAGAAATCTAAACAGGAAAGCCAAGAATTTGCAGCCTCATAAATGGAAGATGAGCTGGGCTCTGTCACTCATATTCCCTGCCCCTGGGTGAGCTGCTTCTGCAGTAGGAAATTCTGCAGGTTCCTTCTCTACAGCTTGCATTGGAAGGGAGCATTCATGCAGTTTTTTCAGCTCCATTAAATAGCACAGCTGCCCAAGCAGCTAAATGGATGAGGCTAATGAACATGTGCACAAGCTTGATGGTTCAGGAGCTAAATTGCCTGGGAGCAAGCAAAACAGAATTAGGCAAGTAAAGAACCTGATTGTTTTTCAAGTGATAAAAGATTGGCACGAATTACAGGAGGCATTAGAAATTTGGAAGATACGTAGATTTAAATGGATACATTTGTTTCAATTAAATAAAGAGGAGGGAACAAAATGCTTGTTCAGAGCATCATAGACGGAGGTTTCCATCTTATTTACTCCAATTCCTGGGCTAAGAATTAATGTCTCTGCATTTGGGGATTAAGAATTTTCTTTTTGTTGTGGGGGAGCCCACCCAAAACAGAGAAAGGGCAGAACAGCTCATTGGCAGCCAGAATAAGGGACTGACCAGCCGTTATTCTGTAGATGTGGGCTCAAGAGTGCCGGCAGTGGAGCCAGCTCACTTGTTAGTGATGCATTTTAAGGCATTTTATTGTAGATGTCACATTAGCTGCCTCTTCCAGATGGGCTGGTGTCAGAAGTTCAGTTTTGAAGTAGCCTTTGGTTCAGCTTGGATGCAGTTCGGAGAGGAGACCTGAGTACCCAGCACCTGTGTGTGAGGTGAATCCAGGTGTTACAGGGAATGGTCCTGTGGCTGCAAAACCCCAACGTGCTGGTTACAGCCACCCTCCCGTGTCCTCAGTATGGGAGAAGGGAAGGGATGGCAAACCAAAGTGACACAGAAAACCTCACCCTTCCAATACAGTTGTTCTTCAGTGAATCTAAACCTTCCCATTTCCTGTGAGGTTTGGCTTCCTCTCTGTGAAGTTTTGTTTGGTTTTTAAACCAAAATTTTAATTGCAAGTTTTATCAGGTTAGTTTCCAAAGCTGGTATTGCTTTTTTTCAATTACAAGTGTTCTTCCTACAGCCTTTGGAAAACACAATGTTTCTTTGAGGGTTTTGGAAAGTATCTCAAAGCAAATTTTGATTAAAGCTTTAAGAACTGAAATGTGAAAAGTGTGCTGTTACAGGCAGCCTCCCCAAAGTAATCTGTTCTTATGAAAAATGTGAATGTATTCATTTACACCCATTGCCTGTCCTGGGGGGAAGGACATTGCCACTGGTTTTGACAGACAAACAACATTCTAACCCCAAATTTCCCTTCCTTATGACCCATCTTAAAGCTCCCGATTTTTCCTGTCAGCCCTTGTCCTGTGACGATTGCCTTGCAGAATGTAAATGCAGTGTTTTCGCAGCCCCAGAGCCCTTTAGAAAAATCTACCTCCAGGTGCATACAACTGCTGCTTGGTAGCTTCCTTCCCATTCAGGTCTCAAGATTACTGTGGCATTGATTGAACAGGAGATTCATGGAGGGAAATTAAGCCTCCAGAAGATACAATAATTTAAATAATTGGTAATTTTTTTGTGTATGTGAGAACATGAGAAATACAGAGTGCTCATTCACCATAAATTCCTCCAGGACCGCAGTACAGAAGCAGATGAATTCTTATGAAACAAAGATTCTATTTTCATGCAAATATCCCTCAGTAATAAAATACCCAGGGAATAAAAATGACAGGAAAATGTATGATGTACAAGCAGAATTGTTTCCAAAGCAGTGTATTTTCCACGAAGCCTCAATAGCTCTTTATACTGTAGGCCACGTTAGCAACAATGCACAACACAAGATCAGGCTTTGCATGAGCAGCATGATGGAGAAAGCGACTGATTCTGTGGTTCGCACTGCTTTTTAACTGTAATTTCTGTACAGAAACGGTCTTCTCCAGTCATGTATTGAGACAAGGAAAAGTTTTCCCCTTATGCAAGGTAGGAGGAGAGAATGGCTCTTGAGGAGCACCTGGAAGGAGGCCAAAAGCCCCAATCCCAGTTTTGAGCGTTGTCCAAATCCAAAGTATTTGAGGTTCACTTACAGTTGCCCTTTGGGGCTGCAGTACAAGTATGGGCGTAGGCTCCACTTCAGACGGCTCTACCCCGTTCCTTAGGACCACGAAGGGGAAGATAGCTCCTGCATGTCATACGTATTTAGCACTGACTTGGACTATCCTTTGTCAGTGGTAATTAGTCACAAGGACTACCACTCTGTCTCACCGTTGCAGCCCCAGTTATGTGCCAGCATGTTTTCAAGGCCAGGACATTACCCCTCTCCCTTATTTTTTCCATTTTACACATATTAATGAATATACACAGCTGCAAATGATGGGAATGCAATCCATGTTCAGCAGTCTTCCTTGACTTTTTATACTGGGGGGAAAACACCCTCAGTGTTTCAGGATGATCTGCTGAAGGCCGTTCGCTTCTCTCTAGCTGATAAATGGCTGGAGGGTGAAGCCTTCCCTGCTGCCTGAGCTAATGATTGCTTTCCAAATGGCATATGCATTGGGGGGGCGCGGGAGGCGGCACGCTGCGGGAGAAGGGAAATAATCACAGTAAACTCCATCTTACCAAGTGCTGTGGGTATTATATCATTTTTATTGTAGCAAAGATGAATAGATTCTGTGGTGGGTTTTGTTTTGTTTCAGTGGAAGGAAGTGTTTAAGTTGCTGATGTATTTCAAACTGTTTGGGTAATCTGGGGCTAATAAACCTTGTTGGAGTTGAGGAAAGCTTCAAAGGTCACTTCTCTGGCTAGCTGATGGGGCAGGGATTTCTGAAGCCCGAAGCATGGTGGCATTGCCCAGGACGTGAGCGGAACAAGGATTGCTGTTTCTTGGTCTCTTCCCTTTGTTCATTGCTGCGCAATGAAATTCTTTGATTAGATTCCTGTGGCACTGCTATACCAGACGTGCAATAATTGTGCTCACCTCTGTCTTCCTTGTCAGAAATCCTGAAACTGGGCCAGTTCACAGTCATCTCCAACCTGTATGTTTCATGTTTTTGCTGCTATCTCGTGCTCAGTCAAACTTTCAACTGAATAGATTTTAAATCCTTTTCTAATAGGGGTGCACCCCAAATGAATAGTTCTTTTGCACATAATTTTATTTCAGGGGTGGGGGGTGGCAGGAGAGTAGTTACTTTTTTTGTGTTGATTTTCCTGCTTTGCTTGCTTGAATAAATAGAACTACTTCATACAGGCGTGATAAGAAACAGTTTGCCCTAACCTTTGCAAAGTGGAAAGTTTTTGATAGCTATAAATTTGAAGCTTTTCTTCCTTCTATTTACAATAATTTTAAATCATTATGTCAAAGCAAAAATCTTTTGTTCAGAATTACTTTCTATTTGCAAAGCTGTCAATGAATTCCTAATTCCTTTATTTGTTGAGATCAAGGTGTGAAGAATTTACTTGGAATGGCAACCAAGTGGAGGCACATAGGTCAGGGTTAATCTGTCCTGGCTCTAGAGCCTTTGGTGGTAGATATGCAAGTCTGAGCTAGTTCCTCCAAGCTTTTTATACACGGAGGACAATGTTTAGCCTGTTACATGCTAAGATAGGTAACTAAAATAGGTCGGATGAACTCTCCTCCAGGGGTGAGTTTTTCTCCACTCTCTAAAGTCAGCACTGTGACCAATTCAGCATTGAAGTATCTCCGTTAGACATTTCACCTTGCCGAAAGCGTACCCTGCCATAAGATCCTTTATTTGTGTCAGCAGTATTGCACTGAATATGTTAATTTTGGAAAAAGTTGTCATTGCTCATCTTTCTCTGTGATGTGGGGAACACAGAAGCTCAACTTGAGAATTTTCGTGCCGAAAATCTCAGATTGTGCATTTCAAAAGTTCTGAGGCTGCATCAAGAAACAAGCTTGTTCAGATTTCCCCAGGATACCCACCTCTGGAACAGGACCAAAGCGTGGGCAACTTCAGCCAGAAAGAAAAGTTCCTCAGAAAGCTGAGGGCATATGAGAAGGGAATTTACAGGGGTATCCACATGAAAACCCCTAATTCAAGCTTGCTGTCATGAAGCTGTGTGTATGCAGGTATATACATAAGTACAGTTTGAGGCTTGTGATGACGGGAAAAAAATAAATCCCATGGAATTACCTCTTTTGAAATTGCTAAGTCATTCTGTTCCACTAACATATTTTTGAATCTGAATGTTGCATAAAAAGTACATTACCTCAGAGAGAAACAACCCATTAATGTATTCTGACCACGGTGTAGTCTCATTCACTATGCAAAATGCAGAGTCTTGGAGATGCAAAAAAAAAAACACCACCCCACCAACAAAAAAAACAGTTAAGTTTATGTAATACTGGGTTTGAAAAACAGCAAAATCAGATGGGTAAACTATCCATGAGCTTTTAAACCTCCACTTTTCCTAATGTTAATTCATTCTTTTATTTTTCAGCTTGTTTTGATCAGATTATTCTTTTCTCAATGAATCTGTATCTCTTTTCAGGGCTGGATGTTAATCAGCCAGGATGCTCAACACTCTTCACCCCTTGCCAAAAAAATCTGTTACTCAATTAGCAACAGGAGCAGGTTCTGTTGGGGGCAGGTCAGCTGGTTACTTGGAAGTGTGGAAGCATGGGATGGGAATTTTCTAGTACTGTTTTGGATCATAATCATCTTGTGGACTGTGGGTGACTGATGGGACTTGGGACACTGGGTCAGCAGACAGGAGCCGAGCCCTCAGGAAGTCTGTTGCCTTGGAGGACAGCAGAGCCCTTCATATTTGCTGTGCATTCACATCAGAGAGGCTTCACTCACCTCGGCCTGAGTCTGACCCAAGTGTTTCTCAGCACCTCGGTCCCACTGTAGGTTGAGCCTCTTCATTCCCTTTGGTTATTACAGGTCTGTCGCTCGGGCTGCTGGGTGCAATGCCAGGCTGTTGCAACATTAATCAGGGTTTCTTCTGCTGTATCTTGGGCCTTACAAGCATGGTTTTAAACATTAGATGAAACTAAATTCATCAATGTATAAATTAATTACCGAAAATCACTTAGCCTCAGAGGCTGAAGCAGGGATGTGTGAGAGAAACATAAATGGCAAAATTAAAATCTCAATTAAATTTTACAAATAATGGATAATTACAGGGCTTTTTTCTTTCTTATGTTCATATTAAATTATAAGGAATTATTAGATATTTAACTGACATTTATCCAGATAGCCCGCAGCAAGTTAGGTAGCAGTTACATGCTGTAATAAATGTCAGCATTTTAAAATTAATTGCTATGCTATCTAACTTGCTGTGGGCTGTCTCATTAAATATTAATGGAGTGTCTAAAAATATGTTACGAGCTGAAAGGATTATTTGGATATGGGATGGCAGAATTATAAGGCCTAGAGGGGGAAAGCTGTGTTTGAGCATCATCAGTTCATAGGGATCACTTCCTGGCGAGGCAGCTCCCAGAGACGCACGCAGTCTCCAACAGGACTGGGTTTCTCGGGGAGACCAAGTGTGTGCAGGGGGCTGAGCCTGGCTGCTCCGGGGAACAGGGTGCCTGGCAGTGTCTGCTCTACATACAGGTGGATCCTTCAGCTCCTTTGATAATGCATTAAAGGAAACCTGTCCTTGCAGAGATCAGTCAGCTTTTCAGCACGGAAGTAATTTCCCCCCACCCCCTCCCTGGAGAAGAAACAGGAGCTGTGGGGTCCCTCGAGATCCCACTGCTGTACAGAGAGCAGAGCAGTTTCCACCAGGCTGCAGCCCTGGCCCAGATTCTGCAGCTGCTGTGGGTTAGGTGAACACAGGCAGTGGGATTCTGAGGAAGGAAATACCAAAAAATTAGAAGTTAAGACCTGGTTCTGCCTGTTGCACCCTCTGTATATAAATCTTTGAGGGCTTCAGAAGGAAATTAAGCATTGCATGTTTCCCTGAACACTGTTTCACATCTCTCATGCACCCGCATCTTCCTTATACTCAAGCTGGGGAGGAGGCAGGGGGGAAGGTAGCCCCTGCTGTTCCCTTCCATGCAGAGATAATATATGGTGGAGACGGGTAAAGATGAGCTAGGGAGGAGGGAGGTCCTGTCCAACATGAATACTTGTATTTATTATTTATTTTGAGCAAAATATGTGCTAAGTGCTTTGCAGAGAATACGCATCTAAGCATGCTAGGTGTTTAAAAAGCAATGCAAGCACTGGGAGGGAAAAGTCTTTTGTAGCTCTGATACAAACTAAAGGGATATTTTTGTTCTAACACAGTCTCCCCCTATGAATAATGCATGCTGGTCTCCCAGAAACACAGGGTAATCAGAAATATACTGTGTCCATGACAAACACAGTGCACATTACTGTAACAGAGCTTAAAGGCCATTCCCATTGACTCTTACTATTTAAAGCGAAGAAATGTGCAATGTGTTTTCCCAGTCAGCCACCACTTTAACTCTAATGCTTTGCTATTCCCCATATACTAATAAAGTGTTTAGAGTGAGCGAGAGCTTTTGCACATGGAGGAAGGGATGCACGATCTGACTGTGGGATGGGTTATTCCTGTGGCTGAAACCTTCAGAGCAGGTACAGATGCCTCACGGGGTTTCCTCTGCAGCAGGGTCACTCACATAGCTAATTAACTCTGCAGCCAAGGAAATCCCCATCCCCAGAGTTCCCCATACTCAGCCAGGCAGATGGCGTGAGGATCTTTCCCCAGGCGAGGACGCATGCGGCTGCAGCACAGATGCCACAACCCAGACAGGGTGAGCTTATGGGCTACATCAGTCTTTTCTGCCTCCATGTTGCCTCTCTTGTTTTTGTAGCCTCTGAGATAAAATACACCATGATGTGGATTTTCAGTTAGCTGAAGTGTGTGAATTAGGCCTGCATGGATTTTTTAGAGGTGCCATCTCTGAACTAGAAGTGGTGGGATTGCTGCAGAAATACTTCCATGAATCCTCTGCCTGCCTTGTGCAGGAGAAGACTGTGTTTTCTTCCTGCACAATTTCTGTCCTTTTCAGCCTTGATCTGTTCCCAATATGTTCCATAATACCCATGTGAAGCAGAATATCCTCTGTCAACACTGAGCCTGGTGTGACGCTTGTCCAGCAGGCTGACTTTTCGATTCAACAGAAAATGACAGAGAATTGAATTTAAGATGCTTTGGAGGAATTCCCCCTTCCTTTCCCCTAAGCAAGCCAAGGAATGCGATTTCATTCATCATGTACTCAGTTCAAAGCACCATTTACTGCTGAAGGATTGAGCAAATATAATTTAAGGTTCCACTGTGCATGTGACACATTTAATTAGTGTACATGGGAGCTCAAAGTTGTTCAGAAAGTATTTGTTTGCATAAAAATAGGCTATGTCTGCAATTTAAACTGGAATAAAGTACTGCAGTTATGAAGAATTTAATGAGTTGTTGCGTAATGTTCTTTATAAACACCATCTTAGATGGGAAATTGTATTAGGAAATAAAAACTAGGTTTGTAAATGCAACTAAATCCAGCCTTCCATATCCTCTTGCTTACAGCAGCTGTAATTCGTTGTTAATGCCATTCAGTTAATCTGAATGGGAATTGTGTGTCTGCGGTGGTTGTCGCGAGTGAAAATCCCTCATGCTTATTATCTTGTCTCTGCTTTAGCTGGGGCATCGCTCCCGTAGTGGGGCTGTGACACAGCGGCGCGGGTCTGGGACAGGCGGCCGAGGCACCAGCTCAGATGCCATCTGCGGGATCACGGCTGGCTCCTTCAGCTCTGCGTTCACGTGGCTTTCCGGGAAAATCCTTGCAGATAACCTGTTCTCTTACAGCGTCTAGAGAGTTTGTCCTAAAACACTGCAACTTTTTGTGCAGAATTGTCAGTAAATTATTGATCTGTCAGCTGAGAGGCTGATACAAAGAAGCTCTCTTTTTGCTGTTGTCTTGTAGAAGTCTGTTTACCACAATCAAACATTGTATGTTAATTCTAAAACTGCCGGCAGCCTGCTTATTACATGACAGTGAAGCTGGTGAGGATTCAGGTTGGAGTGAAATGTGATGACACAGCACAGATTTATTTGAGGAAAAGAGAAAATGGCTTACGAGGCAATGATCCAGTTGCTGACTACGTGGGGAGAGCAGAGGATTCACAAGCAAATCGCAGTACTGATGCTCATAGAAAGGTGTGTATGGAAAGAATGAGCAATACTCTGCATCTCCTCAAGTACAGTAACCTTCAGGTATTGATTAAAGCCAATACGATTTAGTAGGCAGATGATTCTTTCTCCCCTCTTTCTCTTTGGGTTTCTGCTCTGTCGTATAGCAGGCTGGGAGCTTGGCCCCGTGTGCAGTGGTACTTCGGCAACGAGCATTTCCAAGCAGCACGCGGCTCTGCATGAGCTTAGGAACATCCCTAAGGTCACTTTGTATTTAAAGGGCACCTAAGCCATCCAGTGCTGAGCGTCTGCACTTGGAGGAAGTCTTTTACAGTCTAAAGCAGAAAAACAGAAGGTGAGAGAAAGGAAGGATTCTTTTCCTTTCCTATTTAGTGTTGCACAGAGCAACTAGCCTGGCTCCCTTGAGCTAGCGCTGCATGCTGGGCTGCAAAACCCCTCCGCTGGGAACACTGAGTTCCCTAAGGAAGACTGTGCCTAGTGTCACTATAAATTTATTCCTGGTGCAACTTAAGTCGTAAGAATTATGTTCCTTATTCTATTCCTTCAGCAAACGTACCAGTTATTTATTAACAGGGAGACTAGAGCATTGTGTAATTTGCTTTTTTCATCTGCTGTCCAGCAGTCTGAGATCATTAGGACGCTGTGTTTCAGAGCTGTTAGAGCTAGTGGCAGGCATGGGAGGAAGCACCATTCAAACAAATGGCATATTTAATTAGCTTTCTTTTTTGTAGGCAGGCTGCATGGATGGGGATGTGGGTTCTATTCCAATAAACTTGTTTCAATGGAATTTCCGTCTTATGCTTCTCATATAAAATCCAGTAACTTATACATCACTGAGCTGCAGTTACAATCTTGTGGGAATGAACTCTGTCATTTCCTACTTGGGAACTTCAGTTGTTACCTAGTACCTCTGGAGGTCACTATAACAAAGACAAAAATACAGATACTGGAAATTGTTTTAAGGTTTTTATTTGGCTGTTTGCTCTCTCAGTTATTTTCTGTGTTACAGCACATGCATTTGTGAAATCTCATCAATTCTTGCAGATGTTTTCATTGATTTCTGCATGGAAAGGTCTTGATCCTGCAGGATCTTGATCCTTCAGTCCATCCTTCTCATTAACTACAGCAGTCATCACCTACTGTGCCTGCCCAGTTTGAAGATTTTCCCACTGGTCAGAAATGGAAGATCTAACCTGGCACTTCACATCCTGCCCTTAATGGTTTATATATGCTAATCTGTGTGAAACCCCTAAAAGCCCCTGGAGAGTGACCAGGTTTTGATATATTTAGTGCTCTTTTACACTGATGCCAGAACTGCAACATTGGTTTCTTAAGACACATAGTTTGAAATGGGAAAAGTCTTAAGGCAAATTAACTCAAGATAGCACCTAATCGCATCTCCAATATGTAGTGTTAGCCACTGAAATATCAATTGGCCCTTCTTAATAAAGTAAAAAGGTGCTGACAAATTACAGTGTAATTTAACAGCTGCTAATTGTCTTTTTTTGTAGTATGTAGTAACCCAAGAAGGGGCTTGATTCTCTCAGCATTTAGTCTCTCTTTAATGCTTCTTTATACTGCAGAGTGGTCTAAAAGAGCTTAAATGAACAGAGGAGCAAGAGCCATCCGGTGCACATTGGCCAGATGTCAACACTGTTTTTCAAAGCAGACTCAAACCTTCATTTTATTGACAATGTTCCTTGAGCCTTGACTTTGGCTTTGGCATAATTGTATTTTGGAAGCTCCCCTTTTACCCTCAGTAGTTTGCTGTATAACAGAAGAAAATCCTAATTCATGACTGTAATGAAAACATGTTGTTCCATGAACAGCTGAATTAACAAGGCCTGTGTATTGATTCTTGTTTATAGATGTACATCTTGTATTTGGATTCTCTGCTGTCTAATGAGGCATGAGCTCTGACTTGCAGCCTGGAGCTTTCAAATGATCCCTCCTTACTCTCTGTCCTTTGCCCTTAGTTCTCTGGTGTTAGATAAAAGCCTGGAGCACAAGTTAATGGCTTTCTTTCCGTAGTGCTGCTATTACCTCTCTCCTCTCCACAAACACCTCTTCTCATGAAGTCAGTGCCAACAAAAGTTTGATATCTCTACTCTGTGCCAAACGTGGCTGAAACAGGCTAGTGGATTAAAGTTACTGGGGGAGGAGGGAATGAAAACGGGCTCCCATAAAGCAGAGTCGCATTGCCCTGTTTCCCTAGCAGAAAAAAAATAGCACAGAAGACCTGAGAGTGCCCCTGGTTACAGGTGTAGGGGGCCACTGTTCCCTGTGCAGCCTGACCATCTTGCAAGTCTCTGCTGCTGACGCTGCGGATGCACGAGGCTGGGATGTTTGCATTGTGCCTTTCCTTTGTGTTGGAGTAAATTCTCAGTGGGATTAGACATGTGAAAGGGACCCATGTTTGTGAGGATGCTTGGTTTCGTGGCTGTGCTGCTGATCTCTGTAGCATCATTTAGAGAAAATGGGACGTACAGGAGGTCTGTACTAACACAGTCTAGGGATGCAAGTGCAGAGGATGGATCTGGTCTCATAGTTAAAAGCATAACATGAATAATGATGTGCGACTGCTGCGGCATCTGAACTTGTGCATGAATGAATGTGCAACATCACTGTGGCACAGGAGACCCTGGGCGAAAGGAGCATCTGTGCAGTTGTCTTGGACACATCTCCCTTCTCTCTCCTTTCCATGGCATCTCTCCCCCACGCTGGCAGGAATTCAGGTTAGTCCAGGAGATGCTCTCAGAGTAGCAGAATGCTGCCACCCTTTTGCATAACGAGACAAAGGAGGACAGTAACAAGAGCAAGGATATGACTGGGAGATTGTGTGAAAGCCTAGAGTGCTGAATTTGGAAGAAAAATGGAAATATCCCTACAAATAGAATTTCCATTAATGCTACTATTTAAAACAACTTTTGTTTGAAAGAAAGATGTTGATGGAGCAATTTCCACTGGTTCTTAGTCCTTGCCAGCAGAGATGGGTGCTCAAAAGTTCTCATCAGTCATTTCACACCATATGCGGTGTCTTTTTAATTCAGTGTAGACAATTGCAGCATCAGTCAAAAGGTATTATTCTAGCACTTTCTACAGGAAATAAGAATTTTTCATTCTGGTGATACGCAGCATGACCTTCAACTCTTAACATCCGAAAACAAAGTTTGCCTAAACTTTCCAATTGATGTAACCAGACTGCAGTATAAAAAAGCATGAGGGTTTCTCATGATCTGAAGCTCATGCTCTCCAGTTGTTTGTCACCTGAAAAGTACAATGTCTATTCCCTGGTATGTCAGGGTATAGGCACTATTTTTTGTTTGATGGCTCAGCTTGGCTTTTCAATGACTGAAATGTACATCATGGGTTTTCAATCATATAAGTTCGTTCTTAGCCAAACTTCAGATGCCTTTGATCTCTGCCCATGGGTTAACTGCTTTGAGGAGTCTCAAAATTGTTGGTATTGTTAAACAGACAACATATTTTTCTTTTGATTAGACACCGAGGCTAGCACAACTGTCTGCTTTTCAGAGTTATCTGAGCAGCTTTCTCGAGCGCTGGAAGTTTACCCTTGAATATGACAGGTATAAAACATGTTTTCTGTGTCTGTGTATTTTTCAGTCAAGTGATTGATCTGCTACATTAGCGCCAGCTTCAGCGTTGTCACCCTGGCACTTGCTATATGCACAAGCTATATGCTCTGCAAGGGGAGATGACCGAGTATGAGATTACCAAGGACACTCCTAGGATGGAGTAATCACCAATAGAAACCTTTGCATCATTTGCAAATATATGGATTTGGTTTGTATACTAATAAGCACAAAATGTCCATAACAGAAATTGTTTTCAAGGTCAACCACAGAGGAAATACTCTTGCAGCTTGCAACCTGAGTCATGTCACTCAGCATCTTCTCTTCAATGTGTATTGACTTTTCAGAGGTGTTATTAATCAGCTAGTTAAAAACCTCTGCTAATATTATTTCAACAGATCTGTAAGGACATACAGCAAATACATGAGGAATGTGGTATGAACTGTGTTTTGTAATTTTTCCTTAAATTAATTTCTGAAAATGAATGCAAAAATGATGAAGATATATTGCAGAAGTAGGACAGAGCGTGGCATATTCATTCATTTTATTCAGGATAGTGATAATTCCTAATGAAAGTAGGCAGGAGAGCAAGGCCCTATTAGTTACTCCCAATAAGGTGTTAAGTATAGCTTCTCCCGTGTAGCTGTTCCTTCCAGAATAGATGTGGGCAGGAGATGACGTTGGGAGACACCCTGATGCTGCTTCCTCCTTAGGTGTTTTCTGGAAGAGCTGCTGAAGGAGCTGCATGTTCTCAGGGCTCAGGGAAAGTGCTCTCTCCTGGTGCAGAAGTAAAGTAGGAATAACCCCATCACATTGCCCCTCCCAGGCAGCGGAGAGGCGAGGAGGCTGAGCGCTGGGTCCCTGGCACTGCGTGGGGTGTGTTCCTGGCTCCCGGGTGGCAGCAGCAGCTGGATTGAGGAGTGCTGAGTCCACAACTGTGTGAATTGCATTTTTGCCTAAAAGAGGGAATTAGCAAAATATGACTTGGCTTTGCAAATCAAGCAATCGATGTGGAACGTTTGGGGCAGCGTGCTTCATGTTGTGCACCATGCTGGGTACCAACCAGCAAGTTCATCTGCAGTTTTTTCTTCAAAGAATCAGTTCTGTGTCTCTCAAGCCTTATGGTACTGCTCATTCCCCCAAATGTGGAAAGCATCTACTGTTAGCTCCATTATCTGGTTAGTAATCTAATTTACTGAATTTCAAGGCTTTAATCAGCCCTAAGTATAGAGTAACCTCCTTTAGTAAGAGTAGTCACAGTACAGAGTAAACAGCATACATTCAGTATGGGGAGATTATCTCCCTTGTTTTGCCTTGTAGTCATTACATGCAAAAAAGAAGGAAAAAAAAACTCAGTAAGAGTTAAACAATAGTCTTAACACCTGCAAAGTTAAGAAATGGTAAATAGCAATTATAACTTTAAAAGGATATTTTTTACTGTGGCGTTTGAAAATGACTTATTTGGAAATGAACATTTAAAGAGAAACAAAACTTACTGTGTAGTAACGGAAACAGAATTTTATACTAAAGACAGCACTGGAGTACCTGTAATCTTGATGAACTAGGCAGACGCAGATACAGTGCATCCTTCCCTCGCTGTCTTGCTAATGCGGTGCCTGGTCTCAGTGTGACTGTAACATTAATACAGGATTTGGGACCTCTTTTCTCTAAGTCTACTGGTGCCACGGCAGCAGGTAGCATCGACCTGCTGGGAACTCGGCAGAGTATGAATTGCCAGGCAAAGGTGGGGAGAAAAGATACCTTGGAAGTTTGAATGGCAGCTGTCAAATGTGCAGCTGAGACCAATCTCTGTTTAATTTGCCTCAAGAGATGAGAAATTCCTTGGTGACATTTAGTTATGTCTCCAAAGGTGGTAGAGGTTAGGTTTTTTGGAGACCACTTCTCTGAAGTGCCACAGAATAAGTATTCAATTCTCTTTCCTCCCAGGAGACTCTGGGCATCTTGTTGAAATACCAAGGAGAGAAAAGTAGAAAGACATAAAAAGGTCATTAGAAAAATTTAAGAAAGTGGTATTTAGCAAGTGTAACGGACTTGCGTCAGATGAAATGCTAGCCTTTACACTAATTGTTGTGCGTAAAGATCACCAGGAATGTTTTTCAGAGGATATCTCAGTGAAATGTTGCAATTCTCATTTGTCAACAGACTTTACTAAGGGGCTATTCATTGAGTAAAACACAGGATGCAACACATCCCTCTTATATTGCAAGATCACTAGAGTAAATGAATTCTTTGAAATTGTAATTACAATAGTTACAAACGCTAATCTCCCAACTTACTTAATTGCCAGAAGTGCCCATAGGGAGAAACCTCTGGAGAAAGAAGAATTTTCTTCATTAGTAATTGTGTGTGGTGTTTCTAGAAACAGAGCAGTGGAGGGATTTCCCTGACAAACCTCTGCCGCTTGGTGCTGTTGCTGGGTGCCTTCTGCAGAACCGGTGGAATTCACTGACTTGCAGATCTGTGTGTTATGAAGGGACATCTTAATTAGCAGCTCCTGGGGACAGCAGCTCACCCCAGCTGATGCCGAAGGCGTGCTGAGATGAGCGCTGTGGGCTGTGTCGAGTCAGGACTCCATCTCCCCGAGGGGGCATGGGTCCTCCCGTTCTGTTCCTAACCTCCTTCTGAAACAGCAAAAAGCTGGAAGTTGCCTTATAGTAGAGATTTGGTTGTTCCTGGGTTTTGTTTGTTTGCTTTCAGAATAACCTTACTGTTGAACTTTGGGGATGGGTGGCTTTTTGGAAAGAGAACAAACAGTTATTAAAAGAAATTTAGGGTTTTTTTAAATTAGTGTTTTAGCACCCCACCCCACCCCCCCCCCATACACAGAGTCAAGGCTCTCTATCAAGGGAGGAATATTCCTGTATGGGATTATTCCCTGGTGCCAATGTGCTGACTGGCTGAGAGGAAAGCTTGTTAAGAGGATTTTTCCCAAGTTTCTCCAGCTCTCCTCATTACCCCTATTTGATGTGGGCAGATCTGGTATGAAGACCAATGCACCTTCAGTGCTTAGGAAGTGCCAGGATCTACTGAAATAATGAATTAAATTACTGCCATAAAGCTTGTTTCACCTTGTGATGTGCATGTTTAATTATTTGACAGATTTTGATAGAAAATACAACATTTAAGTGTCTGTATATTCATAGCATATGGTTCAATGAACTGATCTTTATGTATTCATGCCTTATAAATGGCTTTGAATGCACATCTAACAAGGAACTGTATTAAGCATAATAAGATGGGTACAGCAAAAAGGAGAATGTTTCAACTGGCATTTAAAGGCATCGGTTTCTGTATGGGATGACAGTGTGAAAGTGCATCTTAGAATAACCCATGGAAAATGCAAGAGATGAGTTAAATGTGAACCCAGGAGGAAGGTCTTGAAGATTGTGCTTGCAGCAAAAATCTGATCAATAGAGAACAGAAAGCGAAACAATGGTAAAGCCTACCAGCTAAGTAGGTCACCAGTTAACTAGACAGTGACTGACGCAGAGGGGGAGAATTTAATTTTTAAACACCAAATCCTGAGTTTGCTTAAAATAAAAATGTATATATAAATTTAGCAGCTGATCAAATAAGATAAAAATATTTTATTTACATTATTTTGTTATACTGTTTGCAATTTTAATTATACTTACTTATACAATGCTTTAATAACTTTTAACATTTAAGTCTTGATTATATATGAATTCTTTGTGTTGCTCTTGTTCCTACATACCCAGCTCAGGGCTCACATGAACCAGTAGCTACTTGAACAATTATAGTTGTTCCAGGTGGTGCAGTGATACGCAGTCTTCCAATTTAAATCGCTTAGTATGTGAGCAAATGTTTGGCCCTGAGAAGAGATGCATTGTTTTTCTGCTAGTATTGGTCTGTATCATTCTTTGGATGCTGGACTGAAATTTCTGGGAGAATGGACCAGTCTGTTGTCTGCAGCCATGGCCCTTCCCAGGTGTCACGCAAGCGTGAAAAAGCACGTCCAGCTGGTCCTCTGTCATACAGCTTGGCTTTGTTCCATGGGCTGAATGAATGCCACAACGCTCATTCATCTGCTACATATAGTTATGTGAAGTTGATAGATTCAAGTTCTTTGTGTCCTATCTATTCATAGATGTAATATAAAAATGTGTAGTATAAAAATGTGTGTGCATAATATATAAAACCATTGATGTACTGCCAGAAAAAGTGGCTGCCCTATCAATTTGATAGGTATATCCTTTACGTAGCTTAAAGGATGTACAAAGTATAAGTAAGGTGACATAATTCAGATCAATGCTTTCCTAATATATTTGTTATATACGAACAGTCAATATTTTAATCCATTGCTTTTTCTCCAAGAACAGCTCTGTGTTCACTCAAACTCCAGTTAAAATCTTTCTGTGGTTATAATTAGTATTTTATCTTATTGATTTATGGAGAAAGATCTATAAGGCATATCTTAAAATCATTTAGCAATAAAACACTGTGTAATAATAGTGTCTTTGTAATATTTTTAATAATGACACAAAGAACTTATTCTTCCTTCTCAGATGTCAACACTGAATTTATGTTAATGAGAGGGAAATTCATTGCGGATCTGTCTAGCCACAGTCCCTAACCTGAACAGCTGAGCTGTTTGCAGCTAAGGGCTGAGTCATGGAAGGAAGTGCTTAATAATGATGATAAACCACTAATATATGATATCTAGCCCCACTGTTTTCTTTCATCTGCTACACAGTTTTGTGTTAGTGAAAAAATATCATCCAATTTTCATGCAGCAAATTTCTTCTGTAGTATTATTTTTAATTGTTATATCTGCTAGTTGGCAGAGGGTCTGAAACAGCCCCTCAGTCTGAAGACATGGGCAACAAATGGGCTAGAAACAAACAGGCAGGGAAGGGAAGTTATTGTCCACACAAGCCTGGAGGAGAACACCCTGGTGCCCATTTGTCAGGGTGCACTTTTTTAAAACCAAGAGCATGCTCTTCTTTTGGTCTACAAAATGATGTATCTTGTTATTTTTTGGTCCAACCAGAGCTGAGTTAAGCTTACATCATCCCCTCTTAAACAGAATATAAAATGTCCACATGAAGCTGTGCACCGATTTAATTGGACTAGCTCCTCCAAGCTCTTGAATTCTAAATTGCAGCCAGTGACTAAAGGTGAAATTCTTGCTGTTGTACTTAGTCTTCTGCATTATCCAGACCAACTCATTCTCATGAGGTTTTTAAAAGCATCCTTGAGAGATGAGCACAAATTCTAGACAGTGAAAAGAATTCAACTATCAGTAAAACGTTTTATGTCTGGAAAACGTTTGAAAAGAGAGATTTGAACCCTCACCAAGCTTTGTTAGTGGTTGGCAAAAGAGAGGTATCTGAAGAAATCCTTCAGCAGGGAAGGAGTGGAACAGGAATGAGGAGAATATTTTAAAAGCAGAGTAATTTTTGTGAAAGATTTCAAACAATTTTGTATGCAAGCAGCTTCTCATTTGCACCTTTCCGATCAAAACTATCTGCCTTGTATTAGCCAGTCCATAGACAGGTGCTCCATTTGTCTTCCTAGCACATGGCAATGCCAGACTTTCTCAAATCACAGGTTTCTTTTAGTAGTGTTCTCTTGCTTTTTCTCCATCCACCTACACTACCTGATAGTGGCTAGTGCCTGATACCAGCACAGCTCTTTTTCAGTTTGTCAGTTTTGCAGGGAGGGCAAGGCACTGTCTCTTCTGTACCCGTGGCACGCAGCTGGGGAACACCCTGGTTTAGTCTGAGAATGGTTCCCCCGTGGAGTCACACCTGCCTGGGTCTCCACTGTGAGAGACGATGCTCCTTTGGACCATTGCAAAGGTGTGAAGATGGGGACTGTGAAGAAGGTGAGGGCTGTGTTTTCATTCCCTTCTGGTAGATGTTTTTGTAACTATATGCTTCTAGGCATTGGTCTAAATGAATGAAATGCATATGTATTTTTAGAGATGATGTGAATTTTGGATTAAGAAAGAATGTAAGTTCCAGGCTCCTTCTTTAAATGTGAGCTCTTATTAATATTTATAAAAAACTATTACATATTAATACATTCATAATACATAAGATACGTAGCACTATCAGTTTTAATAGATTTTTTTAGAACATCATTGTAACTGTGAGGATGTTCTCCTCTGTCCTTCTTCGAGTTGAAAGAGTAATCATATGGATTTATTCTCCCAATGTTTATACAAGATTTTTTTGAAAAGCCTCCTTTTTAATTACCTTGCCAGTCTATCAATAAAAGCTGTAGGCAATGTAATTTCAGCTGCAAGTAGTTGTATAAACTGCAATCAGAACACTCAAGGAGCAAAATGGCTGTAGGTATGAATCTGATTGAATCCAATATATGGCACTGGTGCTGAAGAATGCGAATGAATGTGGGGCTCGGGCTGCTCCGGAGATGACCAGTAAAGGTTTGGAAGCCTCCTTAGAAGCACGGCACTGTCCTGAGAGCAACGTGGGTGCCTGTGCCGCACCCTGCCGGGAGGGCTTGGCTGTGGCCTTGTCACCTCCGTGCCCTTGCCCACTGACAGACCTGCTAAGGGTCTGCTCTGCTTCATCTGTAAAAGTGGGCAGGGGCTACCAGGCTAGGTGATGTCTAGCACACGTCGCATGCCTCACCAGGGATGTCTAGACATTGGTTGTAAGTGGAATGGGGGAAGGGACGAGAAATGCTCCCTGGGTAGAAATACCTGCCGTGAGGCTGTGTTTAATCATTCTCCAACCAGTGTATCAGCCTTCAAAAGTCTGCCTGGGCGTTAAAGGCAGAGCAGAGCTCAGAGCAGAGACCAACAGTGGTACAGGAGGGGTGTCCAGCTCATAACTTACTTTCCTGCATACCAGAAATGGATGTAGACTTGTTAGCTGGAAGTAACTCGCTTTTTCATGGAGGAAAAAGAAGCTTATATTTCTTTAGTCCTCAGAAAGTGTCTGTTTTAAAAAATAAAGCAACATATCATGGCTTCCATGCATGTTTGTACCGGTGTTTGGCTAAACTTTGCCAAGCTCCTTCCTCTGCAGTAATTAGGATTCCATATTTTTTTGAAATCTTTTTAGCATTCCTCATTTCAAAGTTAATTTGCTTTCAGAACAACCCAATTAGAGGTGAATCACTCTATATATGTGCAGTTCTGCACTAATTGCTTTATTTGATCATTTTATATTTATAAGGTAAATGTCTTATTTTCTTTAGAAAGGAGCTATCATTGCCTCCCACCTATTGCATCTCAAGGTCTTTTCCATTTTGTGGTTGGTTATTAGCAATAAAGAATAATGTTATTACACAGTTGTTCAGAGAATTATGTAATTTGCAAAAGAATCACACTAAGAAGCCATCACGTACTGTTTGAAGGGAGGCTGCTTGAAGGGCTCGGGAGACCGGTGCGGGGGAGCTGTGCTTGTCCTGTTTGACATCACGGGCATGGGAGCTCGGATCCTGCTGCAGTACCTGCTGGATCAAAACCCTGGTCCAGGAGATGAGAAAAATACTTCAGTAATTTGAGACTGGTTGTCTGTGGCGCTGCGGAGAGATCTAATACCTGTTCCTGGCCCCAGTTGATCATAGTGTTCATGCTAAACTTTAACCGCGCGCACATATGTCCCAGACTGAATTATTTTTCTGGATTGAAATATGTATCTCCTAGTTTTGCAGTAAAGATACATAAATAGTTAAGGGCAAGCCCTTTTTCTGTGTTTTGTTACATGCGTTTAGGATTAATTCTGAATTGGTCCACAGTGATCTTAAAATAAAAATAACTTCAAAATATTTTGCTATTAGCATATGTTGGCAAGAATAAGCATGAAACCAGGCCTGGTTTTCAGTCAGCCTCGCAGTGGGAGAGCTCCAGCTCTAAATGTTCACAGCATGTTCTTTAGGCTATGTTAATATACATCGATTCTCACAGACAAATTAAGGTTGAATGTTTGCAGTCAGAATGTTTATTAGCTGGGTCAGCTGCAGTGATCTTATCGTAAGTGTGATTTTACCCAAACCTTTCCTCTGACTTCTGGTGTTCTCTTTGGAGGGGGTCATTCTGACCATGCACCCACACTTTTCTTCCAAATCTATTAAATCAGAAAAACAGCAAGGATGCTTTAAGTCCAGACCTAGGAAGAGAGAAAATCTAAATCTAAAATTTTGCGCAGTGGGGGTAAAAGTGAAGCAGAGAGTGGGTAAAATGCCAGATTGACTAGTGGAAGCAGCTAATGAACCAGCCCTGGCAAGAGTCAGATGAATATGCCAAGCTGCATTCTTGTAGCATTAAAAATATATATTTCCTTAAACAACACAATAAAAGATGATAGCATGCTTTGAAGCCTGCAGCAAATTTTCATGGGAGAGAGTTCTATTTTTTAAAACTAAATGAATAAATCAAGATTAGGTAAGTTTTCTGGTGGTATTTACAACATTGACACTTGAACTTTTGATTTATTTATAATTTCAAGGATACTGTAGCCAAATTAGTAATATAAAAATTGTCATCTTGTAACATTTCAAAGTTGCAGGCAGTAGTATCCATCTCTAGCAGAATCCCATCTAACCAGCCAGCAGCAAGAAAAGAAATTGGCACAAATTCAATTCATTCAGGCTGGAAATAAGATTGAGAAATACCATCACCTTAATTCATTATTATTTTCACTATGTGAATTGTAATCTTGTCATTATCCTTTATGCCATCCTTAAGATAATTCTGTTCTCTGGGGAGTTTCAAATATTTCTTGCCAGGTAGCAATGCTAGAAATATATGTTACATATCAGCACACCGAGCACTGTATGATAATTACAGGGGACATACAATCTCATTTAAAAACCCGGGGAGCACCTGTATAACCAGGGAAGGTGCTGTGCTCATTATGCTGCATGGCAACTACTAATGCTGTTGTTACACAGGTGTGTATTAGATTAAACTGTTTGCTCATTCCATTATGCATTTCCCTGGTAATCATAACTACAGGCACAGAAAGCTCCTGGGATACTAGCAGGCCATAAGAAAGTATTGAAATGCACTTCCTTACCACCAGCTGTGTTTGAAATAAGAAGCTTTTGTGAGTAATTTCCAAACCCACTGGACCAAACAGCCGAACGGTGAGACCCCTGAGCCTGCAGAACAGGGAAAGCTCGAGAAATGCATTGGAAACTTTTGTTCTTTTGGCCTTGATCCAGCAAAGCAGCATGTATTTAACTGGAGAGGCTGGTGCAGAGTCTCTGCTGCGGGGACTAAAAGCTGGGCCCGTGCCCTTCGTTCAGAGATGGGGGATTGCAGGCCCTGCGCGAGGAGCAGTTTTTGTTAAGCAGTAGAGATGACTGGAAAAGGGGACGCTTAGTAAAGTGACCTTCTCGGCACTGAAAACGCCTTGCTGGCAGGAGAGCGGGGACCAGGTGGGCAGGGGAGACAGGCCAGAGGAGCCGACTGAACCCCTGTCCTAGGGCCCAGCCTGCAGGGACAAATAAAACCTTCCTTCTTCGAGGGCCAAAACAATGTCAAAGGCTGAGTGCTCTGTCAGCCTGGGCAGATGTTTCAGCAGTGGGGTGGACGGGCAGCTGCTGCCTGACATGAGCCGTGTGCTCCGGCTCTGCCGTGGCCCATTGTCCGACCCTGGTCCCCTTCCTACCCTCCCTCATGGCCACCAAAAAGCAAAGTCCAGGGGAGCAGGCACGTGGGTGGGCAGAGCTGTTTGCTCCTCTGGCGTGGTGGAAGCCACCTGCCCGGCAGGAGCCGGGGCAGCACTGGAGGCAGGTACCTGTCTGTCTGCCCCTGCCTTCATCATACCTGACAGTTTTGTGCCAGCTTAGCAATCGGAGGTGCTGGGCTGAGGCAGGGCTTGACAGCGTGATGAAGAACACATGCTGACGTGTAGGACAAATTGCTGTAGCAAAGCTGTGGTAATACCTTGTAATGCAGGGGGAAAATAAAACAAACACCACCTGGAAGGTGCAGGGAGGGTGGGTGCCTCTGCAGCCCCGGGCTGAGATCCTGCGGGGACAGCTCCCGTGGCTGCCCCAGGGCCCCACCAACTGCCAGAGTCCCGGCAAACGAGAAACTCCTGCATCTACATGGCTATAAAAATACATGATGGGGAATATCTGTAAGAGCATCAATCTTCATGAGTGAGGAGAGGATGGAGTAGGGGAGTCACAAGTGAGTTATCCTGTCACTCCTGACAAATGAAGATAAATTGTGTGACACTGGCTATTTATTTATACACTTTGCTGGGTATGCATATGGGCATGAGCAGGAGAAGCAGCTTTATGTCACATATGTAACTGTGTGCTACAAAGGGCTTTTGTAAGGATGAGTTTTGGGTGGTTATTGCTGCATATGGTCAAAACAGTCAATGACTCATCTCCACAGAAAGCTTCAGATGGCAAATTTCTCATTAGTGGGTGAGGGAGGGCAGTGGTTGGAAACAAGCCCCGTAGCTGCAGTGACGTTTTTGGTTCCACGGGGGAAGCTCGTGCTGGTCAGCGGGGCAGCAGGGCAGCTCTGTGCCCTCCTGTGAGGATGGAGTGCGCAACTGCTAGGGGAAGTTACAAACTACTTTTCTACAAGAAAACCTAAAAACCGGGGATGGACCAGTCCCTCTGTCTTTGAAAAAGAAGCAGTGGGTGAAAAAGGGGTGGCATATTGTAGAAGTACTGCTTTTTCTTTGTTAACCAGCTTGCACGCACATTTCTTTCTATTGGTTTGCAACTAACTGGCCCCTGGACAGGGGAGAGATAATATTTGTGAAGACTGCACTGACATACAGAATTTGACACCTTTGGCTCACAGATACTCTGCCTGGTGGCCTGATGCATCACTTGTATGTGGTAATGAGTGGGTGGGAGAAGCTCTTTTTGAATGGATACTGTACTTCTATGTGTCAGGAGGGGATTTCTGAACACAGAACAAGCACAGGTTTCCGCTGGGGACGGGCTCTGGGGAAGAGCAGTGTGACTCTGTTAGAGGAGCTGAGCATCCCCAGAAATGAGGTGGAGAGCTGATGGCCAAGCTGTTTGGGTGTGCTCTGCCCGGGATTACATTTTCAGTCTTGTGCTGTGCTGCGGTATGTGACACAATAGAGGCTCTCTGTCGAGACCAGCTGGGATGCTTTATAAAAATATTTCTAGGCAGAGGGAGTTGATTAGAGGAAAAAAATCCTCATAGTTGTGCTGGAGCTGTGCTCTCATCAGAAATAAATTGATAGAGTTAAACTCCTGTTGTCTCACATCTGAGCAAAAAGAGGCTCCTTTTCTGCAGATTGCTATCTCAGAAAGAATTGTAGATGCAAATAACAACACTTGTGTCTCATATCCTGATTGTTTTCAGCAGCTGACTAGCTAGAGTATAAGCACCCATTAAAAATGAATGTCTGCATTAGCTGGTGACAAGTTTTGAAAACTGGGCCTGTAGCATTATGAAACGTTTTATCTGTTACAATGGCTGTGTTACAGCTTTGTCAATCCTGTGGCAGTGTCAGGAGAACTGATGAACCTGATGTGCTAGTGTTCACCCTGCAGAATCGGCTCTGCTAGCCTGCGGTTAGCCATGCTCCTCAGCTGTGGGGTGTCCTTGTAGCCCATGAGCATGGCTGGATTCCGTGCTCTTCCCATGCTGGAATGGTGCAGCTGGCTTCGGAGAGCAGTGCCCACAACAAACGAGCTGCAGCCAGGCCACGTCAGAGGGGATGTGCCCTGCAGAGCCGATGCTCACAGGACATTTTCCTCACCTTGTCTGGAGCATCTGGCACTTAAGCTGCATCCTCCCCTAATCAGCATTTTCAAAGGCCATGCACGCTGATCTGTCTGCTGTGCCCAGGTTTCAGTCTCTGTCATGCCAGGTGATTCCTGGAGCCGCCCTGTGGGTGTCACGATGGACTCCTGTCCTTACAGATGGAAGCAGCCATCAGTCAGTCTGGGGCACTTGACCCTTCCAGGGCTCCGATCCGAGTCTATCGATCACGTCTGCCTTGCGCAAAGCTGCCTTATGAGCACCGGGGTGCTCCCGCGCTCGCTTCGCTCGGCCACTGCTGCGAAGAGCCGGCAGCGTGTGCTGCCTGTAGTGCTTGAAGCCTTTTAACTGTTGGTGGCACTCTGTTTTCACTTGTAAGTCGCCGCTCTTTTAGTGGTAGTTGCTGTTGATAACCTGCTTCTCTGGCCACGGGACCACGCACGACCCGCTGCCCACTGAGCGTGCCGAGTCTGAGCAGTGGTACAGTAGCATCCCGGCTCCGGTGTTACTGCCAGCATGTCTGGGGAGACGTGATGCTCCTGGCTGAGCTCCCTTTGGCAAGCACCGATTTAGGGGTTGGTTTTTGCTCCTGTTTGGTGACGGAGTGCCAGATAAGTCCCACAGGCTGAAACCAGGTCTGTGCATGGCGTTTTGGAATGGGCAGCCTGAATGCGTCAGCACGGACTATGAGCAGGAGAGCGCTGAGACTCTGGAGAGGAACTTTAAAAACTGATGTAAAATGCCAGTGCTGCTGCAGCCTGCCTGTGGGATGCTAGGCAGATCTTTATTCTAACAAAAAATCACCCAGCCATCAAACAAAATGATACCAAAAATAATAATCCTTATTTTGTTGAATTTGCTATTTGGAATAATTTTTTTCTTAAGTCACATTTGTTTGGATGGAAAACATAATATAATAGATGGTTTCCCATGAAAACTTCTATCTTCTCTAAAATGGAATGAAAATATTTCTCCCCCCAACTCTCCTTAGTCTCTTTGTCGCTCAGTTACATGTGCATATGTGGTCCCATGTGGTGTCTGAAAATTCTCAGCTTCCTTGGTCAAGCAAAATACAAAACTTAGAGCTGATATCATCACTGTCAATGAAGAAATTGAAATAAAATGGAAATAAAGCTATTCAAACTCCCAGGTAATATTAATGCAGAACAAATGGGTGTAAACAGGCCAAGAATAATTTTAGATGAAAAATGAGAAAGAAAAGTCAGCCTGTCAGAGGAGACGGAACCTGAAACAGCCTTCCAAAAGAAATACAGGGGAATAAAAGAAAAGCATCAGCAATTATCAAGTGTATCTTCACTTTATACATTACATGTCAGGATTATATGGTAGGTCTGAAAGAGATCATAGGAGACTTTTTCTAGCTGATGCTTTCTGGGATGGATCTCTTTGTTTTCCTGAAGCCCACACCACTGATTGAAATCTGTAATTTTGAGAAATCTGTGTTGGAACAAAGCACTGATAGAGTGTAATCCCTGATGTTTTGCAGTGTTTGCAGCACATGTCTAATCGAGGGAGTCATGAAGATGCAGGATGTATGGGCCTGGGAGAGCATCATGCACTTTGCATTATGCATCTTTATAGATGCAAATTTATTTTCAAATTAACCCTCAGCTCAGTGGAGTCCCGCTAATCCTTTTACAAAGGCATGAACTGCTAATCCAAGTCCTGCACTGGGTTTGCTGCTGTTTGAGCAGCTACCTAGATTAGTTTTCATGTTTAAAATGAAATTTGTATTATTTGCATCAAGAACGCAGTTTAAATTGTGGGTGACTTTTTGCTAGTCTGGAGAGGCTTCTTGGGGGAGAGCTAGTATGAAATCTTACTTCCAAGCTGCTTCATAAAATAGAAAGCTGTAGCAGAGGAGGTAACATGTCCCTCAGTTTCCTGGGATGTGGATTACAGATGGCTTCTCCTATGGAACAGTAAAAAGGTGCTATGCTAGTACAGTATCATGACTTTTGCCTGCGGCAGATAGTGCAAATGGGGATCAAAGTATGGGAGAGACTGGCGTGGTATGGGCCTGGAATACCTAACAAGTGACACGCCGGAGGAGGCATGCACATAGCCTGGGCTGTGTCTGATGGTTACCCATTATCTTCCATCAATATGTTGATAAACTGTTATCACTAAATTATCCTCAGTCTAATACAAGTTTCACATCAGTCGGGTATGAAATCCATTACTATCTGTCATACCGCTTGGCTAATGGAAGGAAACCCCTTTTTCTCCATTAGATTTTGGTTGGATCCCTTTATCTGCCCATTACTTCTCCTGTAACTCCTTCTAATGGAATCAGACTAACACAAAATGACAAAGAATCAGAAAAAATGACAACGAAATTGGGGGAGCTGTAAAAGCCTGTATTGCCCCTACTTGGCCTTGTTAAGGAACATGAAGTCTGAATTAGTTTAAAGATTTGTTCGTTCAGTGACTGATCCCATGAGCTGGTTTCTTTTGCTTAAGAAAATAAAAAGTAATTTTTGTTTTGCAATAAATTCAGTATACAAATGTCATGACATGGAAAAATATTTACTGTGGTTAGTGCAATAGTTTCTCTGACTCCTTTGTCTTTATAAAAAGCATGTGGCATGGCTGCCTTATAATTTACTATTGTTTTATTAATTTAATCTCGCTGTTCTTCTAGCTATCATCCCTATCAAAAAAAGGGATTTGTGTGATCCAAATCAGCCAGCCAAAACCAGTTTGCAAACAGCCTAATAGAAACATTAATAAGCAAAAATGTAATGCACGTATTCACAGTCTCAGCGTGTCTGCTCTCTTACCAGCCTTGCGGTTTGGGGCGAGGTCCCGTGCGTGCTGTTAGGGGTCCCGCAGTGGCCGTACACATGCTGAGCCACCCCACGGCAAGCGGCACTGCACAAATGCAATCCATCAGTGATAGCCAGAGCTGTAATCTGTGCAGGGAGCTGAGCTCGGCAGTGCAGAGTAGAAGTGAGACCGACCTCGGGGCTGTTTCGGCAGCAGGACAGCTCAGCTATGCCTTGACCTTTTGCAGCCCAGCCGCCTGCCCGAGCAGGCAATGTGCAGGCAATTGCTAACAGAGGTTTGAAATCCTGTCTTGCTGCAGGAGTTTCATGTGGGATGCAGTGCCAGGCAATGCTGATCACAGATGTTCACAGGCACTTAACATAGCTGCAGGAGCTGGGGCTGCTGCCCGAAGGAGGCACTGATCTCTGAGCATTAAGGAAGGAGACTCCTCTTAGAGGGCTTGCTACGTGGCCCAGCCTTTGCTGACTGCTAGCTAATAGCACTGAGGAAGAAATGCACTGCAGGCAGCGTATGCCCTGACAGCTTATATCTCAGCAGCAGCAGAGCCTCTGATTTACTGTGAGTAATACATAAAGGGTCTCATAAACAAATGGTTAGGGAATACTGCCTTTGGGGGAAGAGCAGGGGAAGGAGCCCTGCTGTCTGGTTAACAAAAGTATTGCCTCCTCTGGCAATCCTTGCCTCTGAGTTGAGTATTTTTCTAACATTTCTGGCTGAGGATTTTAAAGATTTAGCACATTTTTTTTTTTTAATATTCCATGGACACATGAGATGAGATCAGGCTGTATAATTTTCTTCCCACTCCCTGTGTGCAGTCACTGAATTCGTCTTAATTTCCTGCACCAGTGCCCGTGGACTGGGAGCTGGTTTCTGCCACCCATGAAGTCAATGGTGCTGTTCATAAGCTCAGGTGATTAAAATGGTCAGACTCCAGCTAGGCACAGAAAAGTGCATTTTCTCATATATGTTCTTGGTATAATGCAGTGAAAACATACGGGATTGTGGATTGATGCAGAGGGCTGGAGAATGCCTTCAGATACCATCACCATTTTGGTCTGTGACTACATGGAGACATGACAAAGCAGAGACCTGGAGAGCAGGTATCAGAAAACAGAATGGCCATGCTATGAAAAGAGCGCTTCGTTTCCAAGCTGCAGTGCTGACTCTAAGAGTTTTTCTTATGCTCTCACTGATACACACTTCCGACTTTAATTTCTAAAGTTTGTCTACGTGCTGGCTCTCAACTTATTGCTTTTTTTCTTGTGAATCCCTAATAAGCTCTTGCTTCCTTAGCAAAAATGTAATCCTGATCAAAGTTCCCTTCTTTCTCACTTGATTAGAGGGGAAAAAAAAGCCCCCCCTGACAAACCACAGCATCCGCTCCCCCCCCCTTTCTGTGTACTTGAGTTCTTAATTTTACAAACCCTTTTCTCATGCTCCGGTTGCATATTTGTGGGGACCTCCAGGGTGCTTTGCATAGAAAGTCAGAACAAGGCTCATGCAATGCTTGCACACTAAATAGGTGTTGGCATATTGTGGTTAACAGCAGGCTAGGGCCAGAGGGAGGCGGAACACTTCCCGTTCCCACTGAAGGAGGATTTCTGCTTCCCTCTTCATCCTCGGGCTCCTCCTGCACTGAGCAGAGTCCCCTGGTGTGCCTGGGCCCTTGGAGACTGAGCCGCTGTCTCCTGAGGAGCATTAAAATTAATAAAAGTAAATAAAGTAAATGAAGAGTGTCTCATGGGCAATTGAAAGGTCAGCACAGATCACGCCATATCATTTGCTGTTCGTCAAACATTCTTTTCTGGCTTCTTGTTAATCCCCAGACAGACAAGCCACAAGTGCGTTAGCTCTCTCTCTCCCTCTTTTTCCCCCCTCCAGCCAGCACCCGCAAGGCCCTGGATTGTCACTGCTGTAACCAGTTGTACACTCTCTCCTGCTGCAGATATTAATTTTTTGTTTATAGAAAAATCCATAAGGTTTGAGTTATCAAAAGCTGTGTGCACTAGTGGGAAAGACACAAAATCAATGCTGAAATATTGCCTTATTTAATGGCTGCTGTAAATAGCTCTGTTATGATTCTTTAGTAGAGGTAAATTATGAAAGCACAAGAGAGGTCAGTTGAACGTACTTGTTTGCAGCCTACACCCCAGCAAGCCCATCCAGCTTACCTTGCCCTGTTAGGCATTAGCTGACAGAGTTTGAGATATCTTAGTTCACGGGTTCACTATCACTCACGTGAGAAAACAAAGAGGATATGGGCTGATTCTGAAGGGCTCTCACAGCGCATTGCTCTGTTTATTAGTACTTCCTTGCTGCTGGAGGAGCTAAGCTGGGTTCCCTCCTGTGGGGATGCTGCCGGTGCCAGCCGTGTCTCGTCCCTATGCTCTTCCCTCCGGACCCCGCGGGAGCAGCGGGCACCGCTGGCACAGCCCGTTCCTGCCGAGCGGGGGACCGGTTCCAGCAGCTGCTTCACAGGGTTTTCACTTTCCTAGGGGACAGCACAGCCTTGGGAAGGAATTTCATCTCGCATTTTTTCTCACTTTCTCCTTTTTTAAAGCATGTTTTTGGAAACATCATTGAGGCTTATAACTGAGGCTTTTAAAAGGTTTTAAATACCTATCATTTTTAATGGTTTATTTCTATGTCATTGAATGTAATCTCCAGTAGAAGTTCTTTCTAGAATATATTTAGGTACTTTCAAAAACACTGGCATTTTTCCCTCACTCCTGGAAAGCCAAGTCCTGGGTTGGGATATATTGTGGTAATCCAGCTGCGTTTCCACCAGCAACAATAATCACTACGGATGAGGAAAAAAATAGCGTTCTAGGATGCCTTGCTTGAAAGTCACAAGGAATTAGGAAATCCTGCTTTGCATAGCTCCTTGAAGGTCAGACAGGCTCACTCTGTGAGCGGTATTAGTCAGTCCAATCACATGTGCAAACTCCGGCGTCTGAAGGGCTCACGAAAGCTGATAAGAGTTTTCCCTGAAGTACTGCTGCAGCCAGTCGGATAGTGCCTGCATGGCCTCCGTCAATATTTAACTCTGGGTCAATACAACTTGATGTTTGGCTTAACAGAACTTAATATCTGCCTAATGTCAGCAAAGTTCTAGCAACTCTACCAGTGCGCTGCCTGATTTCTGCGGGGAAGGGGTTTCTTGGCTGAGGAGCCACGGGGGGGGGGCTCCCTGCTTCTTAGATGGTGGGAAGGAGCCACAGCTCTCGTTGCTCGCAGGAGAGGGCTATGCGAGTGACTCCATCGCCAATTCACCCCAACTGACTGGGATGCAAACCCAGACTGGCTTACTGGGGCTGTGCTGGTAAGAGCGAGCTGAGTATCAGGGGATGTGCCTGTCACTGGCACGTGGGACTGATTCACTAGGCAGGGCTGCGCCGTGCATTAGCAGCAACTTCTCGAGTCAGCCTCATCTGTTGCCTGTCTGTACAAGCTGCTGGGACTCATGCAGCTCTAACGGGCACTAAAGAAGTACAGAATAGAGGTCCTCTGGTTCCCATCGATGTCTGCAGAGGGGTGCTGCTGCTGTTTTTGTTGTCTGTTTTGTTTTCTCATGAGGATTCCCTGAGGCGGATGCAAGCTGCTGGCAGCTGCAGCAAAGGCATGCATCACTGCTGCTGGCTCTGTCCTCCCCTTGAGCTCGACATCTCTCCTTCCTCCCTGCAGACTGTTTCTTTGGGCAGCAGTTAGCCAGTGAAAGTGTTTTCTTCTTATTATGGTTTTAATATTCATGACAGATGCAAATTAGGAAAAAAGGTAATTGTCCCAATTAACACTAAATAGGTTTTTCTCACACATCTTGAGTAATTTGATGCTTCTGCTTATCTCATAAAAAGTTTCCTAGTGGAACTGCCTCAGCCTCAGTGTTCATACAAGAACCTGCTGAGCTGCTGTAATTAAGCTGTGATTAGCCAGCTATAAATACATGGTTTTGAATACAACATTGCACTCTTAGGGCAACTGGAGATAATAAAGTGATCAGATCAGTGAACACCTAAGGTGCATCAGTAGAGGTGAGATAAGCTTTCGCCGCTAATGGCAGGTCAGTTGCAGTGGTTCGGTTCCCCCGGGCTCTCTCTAAGCCCTGGTCGAGTGCCAGACCGAGGCCATTACCGCTAGAAATGATGGGCATGCCTGCGGTCCTGGTGCTCGTGGCTCTCCAGGCAGGTGTCAAGGGAACCTGCCTCTGTGGTGCTGTATGGGATCTCCTGTCCGCTCAGCTCCTCTGGTGGAGCAGTTAACTCAACCTAAAAATGGCTTTCCATTAGGATGACCGGTTCCTTTAACAGCTGGGTGTCCCTGGCTGTGAGCTTTGGTGAGCTGTTGGGGCAGCAGGGCTCAGATGGAGCTCTTGCAGAGGGGCAGCAGCAGAATGCAGAAACTCCCCATCCCTGGGAGCTCTGTGGGTATGTACCTGTACCGGGAACATGAGAGCTCAGTCTAGATGCCTGCAGCTGGCTTTCATCGCCGAATGTCTGGGAAGATTGTTTCCACCGAGCGCTTGGCACCCCACCACCAGCATCCCTTTGTACTTGGGAGTAATGGGAGAGTGGTGGTAAATTTGCATAGTGAGGGGTGTGCGCCCCTCTGCTCCCCCTACCCCCCATGATTGGGGCTTTGGAGGTGTGTGATGGGGGGTCCAACAAACCAGATCCTCCTTTCCACCCGGAACAGAGCGCATCTCCTGGGCTTGAAACCAAGGGCCACAAGGTTGTGTTCATTCAGCCAGAGACATGATGTATCTTGTGGCCTCTGGGCCCAACTGCAGCTGTTTGTAATGTCAGGGAACTGCTCTCAAATGAATTACAGCTGATATTTCATCACACACATTATTCAGCTAAAGAATAAACTGGAGGAAGCCAGGACGATTCAGTGAAGAAAGCAAGCTGACAGTTCTTGAATAAATGATTCATTATTCACTCAGCTCTGGCTGTTTGGTGCACTTGCCCCGACTCCTGAACAAAAGTTAGCTCGTTTCAAACCCCGCTGCATTTCCATTTCTCTACTGTGACCTGATGTGACAGATGAAATGTTCATGAACATACTTACTTTTCAAATTAGAAGTTCTGTCAAATCTAATTCTGTGAACTGCTCGCAGAAAATTCGTATCAGCTGCTAATTTTCATCCCCTTACATTTCAAATACTGTTTGTGAGCTTTCTAACTCAATGTTATTTCAGTTTTAAAAGCACTTCAGGAAAAACAATGTAGGATTATTTGGCAAAAGAGGCAGTTGTCTAAGCACTGTCAGAACAAGCACTTGCTTTTTAGCAGCCTCTTTCTTCCCTATTACCACTCCCACCGGGGTTGTTACTGACTTGGCCCCTTTGGGCCAGGCACTGGAGAAACAATGCGCACAAAATCCTGAGCTAAATGGGAGCTCGGTGGTTGCCTTTGGGTGTAGCTAGGTGACTCCACTCAGGCCAGTTGACACAGGTGCCCCTTCAGTGAGTCAGAGGTGAAATCCATGGACAGAGGCAAGTGCTGACTTGTGCAAGCCCCAGAGGGGAGCTGCAGCTCAGAGTTAGGCTGCCATGCTGGAAAACGTTTCCTTCATACTGGGAGAAATGTCTGCCTGCCTTTCTATGACACATGTACCAATCTAAGTCCCTACTGTTGAGCTGAAGGCGGTTTTTAATGGATTTGGGATAGTGTAATGGGTTTTGTAGAGTTGGACATACTGTCATGGAAATGTTCCGGTGGATGTGAACGAGGAAGCAAATGGGGAAATTTGAAACTTCAGAAGATTGTGCGAGAGCAAAGTTGCAGGAAAAGAGGTGCAGCACCAGAGAGGGAATGGCAGAGTCCATGCCTAGGTGGAAGGGGAGAACTAGAGAGGTGGAAGAAAAAACAATGTAAAGATTTATGCAAGATCGGAACTGAACAAAATATCCGAGTAAAGAAGATGATCCCAAACAAAATTCAGAGAAAGGAAAAGAAAGATTCAGAAAGGCGTCTGCACTCTGGACTCTGTGACGTGCAGGCAAATGTGGCATGTTCCACACCAGCCCCTAAAAATCAGTGAAAATACCTGTGAACAATTAGATCCAAGCCGCCAGGAGGAAACTTCATGCAGAGGGTTGTGAATGCATCCCACGTCATTGCAACAATGCTTGCTTGCTGTTCTAGCCTCAGGCAGCGTTAGAATAACCACAGAGAGCACTAGCAAGTGTTAGCTTCAGTTTGGGTTGTTTCGCACAAAGAACTGTGTCCGTGTACATGCGTATTCAGACTGGGAGGAAACATACAGTATAGATGGAAAACTTTCCTTTCGTTGCTGATTTCTCCATCTGTTTTCTATCTTTGCTTTGTTTGCTTGCAGTACTGCGTGGGTGCTTGTCGGAGGAAGGGCGTTGCGGAGCCGCTGCACAGCCTTCCTTGATAAACATGATTTGGTAGTCACTTCAAGTGGGGCTTTTGCAGTAATTCTCGCATTTTATTCCTTTATGCTCTGCCAATCCAGCTGAGTCCTGCTGCTCCTCTTTGTCTCTCTGCTATTCCAGTCCAACCCTGCCCGCCACATGAATGCACAGAGAAGTATTTTTTCCAATTTAAAGCTGAGCAATTTTTATTTGCAGCTGTAAGTGGGTCTATTAGTGGTGGTCAGAGCAAAGCTGAAGAACATTTGGCAGATAATTGGGCCTGGGTCCATCAGAAGGTCTTGATGCAGAGCCTGCTGCACTATGTGCTGGTAAAACATCTGTGTAAATAGCTCTGCAGCCGAGGTTTCATTAGAACTGCCCATCATGACACTCCTCTAAAAGCTCTAAATACACCAGGGACTCCTCTGTGTCTATCCAAAATAGCAAGCTCTCCACTTAGCGAGCCTTGTACTAAAACTGGGGTCGTCTCATTTAAATGTTCCTGGCCGTAGGCATGACCTGAGATTCTTTGTTGTAATGTGCTGAGCTATCAAAGCATCACTCTTCATAGTGTCTCATTAGTCTTGGAAGAGGCTCGGCTCGGCATGGCATCCAGCTGTGTCCCTGAGCTGAGTATATAATTTTCCAGCCACATCTGGAAAGGGGGAGATGTGTAATTGGATGCAAATGGTCATCTGTCACAATGAAAAATGTCTTTTCCAGTACTTTGAAAAAAAGAGTACACCTTTGGATGAGAAAAGATAATTCTGGTGTTTGTGGAACTGAGCAACAAAGTCAGATATAATCTCAGACTCCTTCCCCAGCTCTGTTCAAAATCTGCTCATTTTTAGCCTAGCATGCCCATACAGTTTTTCTGGGGCACCTCACTACTGCCTCATGCCTGACCCTGCTTTCCCCACACGTTTGCCAGCTGTGCCTGTGCCCAGCTCTGCTGCTCACCCTGCTACTCTGAGCTCGTGCCTGCTGCTGGCTTGGGATGCTTCTGCATCTTGACATTTGTTCACGGCCTACTGCTCACTTCAGCTTCTAGAAACTACGTACTGTTCAAGTGACTGTCAGAGGATCACAGCCTTCTTTGAACCAAGAAAATGAACCTTCCCATGTAGTCTCTTAAAAACATTTAACACTGAGAGAAGATGCAAAACAGAACAAAGCTGGTTGAAACCCTTCTGACTGATGCCTCTCTGCATCTCTTGCATAGGGCAGAGTGAGTTCCTCCGCGGTCTCCATCCCAGGTTACAGCCTGGGCATACCAATGCAGACTGTCCTTCGATCTTTCAAAGGCATCAGCTCTTTGACAGTCACCCGTCAGGCTGGGTTGTTCTGCTCTTGTTATTGTCCGTACTCCTGCCCTCTCTGTAAAGCACACGAGAGTGTGCTGTGCAGACAGGATCCCACTTCATTGTCCATCAGCAAATACTGCGTGTGACCAGGGTGTAAGCCTGGGCTATGGAGGAAAGGTGTGGGCTTCCATCCCTGCTGGTTAATCAGTAGGGGATGTTATTTAAGATTACTGTTGTATCACTAAGATCAAGTCAGAGGACTTGCTGTTTGCTTGCTGAGACGTGGGTTGATGCTGTACAGGATGAATACCAACAGAGTACTGAGTTTTCAGACATGCAGATTTGTTTTGCGGATCATCATCTGTTCCTTCTGTGTGCCACTTAAACTGCCAGTTGTTATGCAAATCCGGTAATGTATTTATGAGTGCTCTCCAGAGATTTCAAATGGCATCTAATCTGGTTAGTCGATCCATTCTGCAAGAGACCTGTGTAATGTATTCAGCTAAAGATGAGATATTGGTATTTTATGCATTTGACTAGAGACAGAAGCTGTTTTATCCCATTCACCAAGCGTTACAATGCTCTTACTGACCTGAAACCCATGTAACTGCCAGGAAGAGGAATAAACACACAAATAAATGTGAACAAGCATGTACAACATACAGCTTCTGACAGCATCTGCATCAGAGTCACTGCAAACTGTGAACTCGCCTGTTCTCGTAAATTAGGCAAGGCTAGGTTGAGTCTGTACCTGGATGAGAAACTCGTAGGAACAATCACTAGTGACTCTGTAGATGGTAGGGCTTTTCCGTTCTGAGCAAATCCATCCTGATGTCCAGAAAGCTCTGGAGCCCAGCCGACAGTACCACCCACTCACTTCTGACCCAAAATCAGTTTCCAAAGTTTAGACTTGAGTTTCTCACCAGGGAGTCACACCAAGGCTGTGCTGAAGTGCTGTACACTTCTGCTTAGCATCTTTAAGCTAATGCTCTCCATCTGCATAGATGAATTTGTTCAGGTTTTCATTGCCTTTCAGTGCCCAGATCACTGAAACTGCTTATCCACAGTTACTGGTCAAGGCAATCTTGCCCTGCTATAGCCATTATTTTATGGCTCACTGCATCTTTCTTCTGCTCCCCTGTTTCCATTTGCACTGTGTTCAGTGTATTGGCTTCAGGTGCCTGCTCTTGTCCCTGCTCCACCTGCCGCTCTTTGTTCAGGGTTAGGTCAGCCCCCACTTTCATTTGCCTCAAGATGCTGGATTTAGTTGGTTACTTGTTTGATTTGCAAACAAAAGAGTTTTCCCTTGTTCTGCACCACACGATTGACAGTAGCTCCGTGTAAACAGGTGTAAAGTAATTTCATTGTTTTCCCCTGAATTCTGTGTTCAAACCTGACCGGGAAAGGATGATGCCCGTGACGCTTGCAGGTGCACTGGGGCCGCCGGCGTCATCCCAGCGTGCCCGCGTGCCATGGCCGGTTCCTTTCTGGCGTCCTCCTTGTCCTTAGGCTGCGGGAAGTGATGCATTTTTGTTCTGTGTTTGATAATATAATTATTTTCTTGCAAATAAGTGTTTCTTCTTTACTGGTTGAACTTAAAAACTACACGTATGCTCTTGGAATGTTCTACTGCAAAAGCTTATTTCTAGACAAAATGGAAAATTACAACACAGACTTTTTGATCAAATGGCACATTTAATTTCTGTTAGTTGATACAAATGTTTCTGATTTTTTTTTTTTAATGCTGCATTAGAATAAGATTGAGGGAAATTAACTCAGAACGATCTTACTGAAATAAAAAAATGTTAATTTAAAAAGTCTTTGTGTTTTGACTCTAAAAATATATTTAAAAGGCAAATGTCTTCAACAAAGCAGCAAAAGTGTTTGAATAATTTTGATGAAACACTTTACCAAATTAATCTTTCATTTGAAGACTATAAATACTGTAAAATTCATAATCGTAATTTCCCCCCAGTCATTGTGTATTCTAGAAAGGCAGAGTTCGGCGTAGTTCTTGTCTCCTGCTTCTGCGTGGCTCCGGGCTGGCTCCGCTGCCTGCTGCGGCCACGGGAGCACTCCGCTGTGCGGGAAGGAAAGCACAGAAGGGGCAGAAAGCTGCCCGCTTCCCTGCAACATCTTCATTCCCTTCCCTGTAGTCTGATCCATGTCCCTCCTACCCCAGAACTGGCCCACATGCCACTTTAATGTTCCTTGTCAGATGACAGATTTGAGGAGAGCATTAGTAATTAGGAACTCCACTCTCATCAAGGAAAATAATTAGTGAGAATGCATGCAGTTTACAAAAGCAGTTCAATTAAAGAGAATAACAAGCTTTTTACAGCGACAAAGGAAGGACTAAGTAGACCTCAGCGAGTAAATAAAGCTGTAATCAGTGTGATTAATTTAAAATCTCAGGAAGGCATGAATTGGATTGATATTCCAGAAGTCTAATGTGTCTCATGGGATCTCAGAAGAAGTCATTCCACATTTTAGGGAGAACATGAGGCCTCATTAATTGTGAACAACAAGAAAAAGTGGAAAACTGACAAATGTTATGTTGCTGTGAATTTCTTTGGAAACACAGATTTTTCACTACTGTTTTCTTCATGAGGCTCATAGAAAAATCTGTGTATGTTGCCTGGCTAAAATGAAATTAAAGGTAGGTTTAGAAATGGCTGGCAGTTTAACCAAGATCGTTAAAAATCTCCTTCATCTGAGGGCAGCTGGGAAGCAACTTTAATGGGGAGGGATTTTATTGCAGGTAAGGCTGAGCAATGGTATTTTATGGCAGAAAAGGGGCTATACAAAATGGTCAGGCATTATATTGCCACATGTGAGAACAGGCAGAAATTCATGGGCAGAAAGGAGCGTGCAGCCTGTGGAAAGGCACCCGCGGGAACCGAAGGAGCTGGGGCTCCCCGGCTGCGTGGGTCCCGGAGCAGGGGCTGTGCTCCCCCCGCTTCGCCTCCAGCCCATAGTCAGAGGCGTTAGGAGAAGGAAGGGGATGGTGCCGGTGACCCTGCTGCAGGAGACGGGGCTGACACCAACCTCGGGGACACCCCCCGCAGCGACAGGAATTCAGTCACCTTCTCATCTTCTGCCCGGCTCTCAGGCTGAGACAAAAATGGAATAAAACTGGCACTTGCTTCACTGCTGCCTTTTTTTTTTTTTTTTTTTTTTCCTGCCAGTATTATGGGGACACACTAGCGCGATTTCTGTTGCTCAAGAAATCAGTGCTGCTGATATTGCTGCCACCAGTATTGCTTCTCCTATATCTGAAATCTGGCTTTCCTCCATGGTTAATTTTGGGATACCACAAAACCTAAACAGCTGGACAAGAGCTTGGATTGTAAATTGTAACCAGCTTTAATTTAGTTCATTTCCCACAGGTGACTGATGGCTTTATGGCACTTTACTACACTTCATAATAATTTGAAGCAGATATTTAGTACATCTATAAAATCTCTTTCACAATGTACTGGGGAAGAAAAGCAGTATAAATAGTCTTCTGGCTTTAGGTTGGATTACAAAATGTTGATAGGTCCATCTACAAAATAAGTCGTTCCTGGGGGTAGAGGACAGGGTGCTGGGTTCCTGCAGGTCGTGTGAATGTGCTGCTTCTGGGCAGCGCGGAGCGGCGAGGGGATGCAGCCCTTTGCGCACGCAGGATTAGAGTGTATTTTCCCTAGTCCTGATTGACATCTGTGCAGGGGATGTCCTGGTCTGCATCCCGCAGAGGCAGATTTTGATTTAACTGTGGGGTGTATATTAAAATGGCACCCTGAGATGTGCACTGGAGGTATTTGCTGTGGGATTTCACTTTTGTGTTAAAATTGCCAAGTGTGCATTCGGTGCTCATGAGTATAAAGCATTGCAGGGGAAGAACAGGCTATTACACAGCGGTCCCTCCGTCCCATTTTCCACTGCCAGGCAGGCATGAGTCTTCCTCTCAAACACCTTCTACAGAACTGGGTATTTCTGTAACTGTGGCTTTACATGACAGATGCCCAACTGCCTGTAAAGAAAGACCATAAGAAATTACTGTGCTCGAAACAGCCGTTCAGTTCTCGGGGATGCCGTTCTTTCTAAATTAATCCCGACGCCCACCTCAGTCTTTATCACTTCATCCTTAAATTCTCTGCCTATTCCTCTCCCTCTATTTCTTGCCATAAAAATGCCCCATTTCCATCTAAGCCCAGCTGTATGTGCTGCTTTGAGACGTTAAGAGGGGCCTAGCCCTGTAGGCTTGCTTTGTTCCAGTGGAAAGAAAAAGAATGACCAAATCTGGAACGGCATCTGTACGGGAGCGTTTTGAGGTTTCCACCTTCAGAGAGGCTTCACTGTGCTCCTCGTTATTGAACCCTTTTGCTTACAGGGAACCTTTGTTTATGGGGTTTTCTAAATTTTCTCTCATTAGATCCAGACAGGCTTGATGCTGAAATCTGTTTTGAAGCCAGGAAACATCTTGATGATGTTTCAGTCTAGAAATATCAAGTCTATCCTAAGACCGACAATTCTTGAGTCTGCTTTTGCTACAGAACACAAGGATTTAATAATTTACTTTGATTAGTATTTTTTATTCTTACTCATTTTTATAGCATTTCTAGTATGCTCAACTTTTCTAATCAGTATTTTTCAGTGGAAAAAGAAAAAATCATTTGAGTGTCTTAAAGTTGATGAATTACATGACAATTATCCCTGAATAAGCACCTCTGATTACTGGATCTTTCACTTTAGACAATACATCGCAGAGAGGTTCTGAGCAGTTAAGTGTACAAATACAACAGCCCACTCTGTTCCCCTCATCTTGCAGAGCAGCGAAACCTTGGCATGCATCCAGTGAGTTAGCTAGGCGAAACCTCCTACTTGGAAATACAAGTTGGTTTCTTCTAATTCAATTATGTTTCTCAAGGTCTCCTCTTGCTAAATGTAGTAAAATTGTGTCTCAGCTGAAGAAAACAAATACTCCAGCGCTGTGTGCTGTGTTTCAGTCTCTCATGGCACCCCAGAGAGAGAGGTGGTATTTAGAGCAGACATCTGAACAGGTAGAAGCAAAACATACCCTAATTAAAAATACAGCTGGATAAAGAGAGCTCTGATGTGGTCCTGGCAGCCACCGGAGACACGGCAAACTAAAATCTGGTCGGTAGGCGGTCGCATGAGCAGAGGGTAGACAGATGCAGAAGTGATGGTATGCCATAGGGCTTGTGTCAGTGCCCGCTGGAGAGACTCCACTCCTCCTCTGGTCAGACAAAGGACAGTCTCCAGTTGGCAAACCTGATAAAAACTTGCAGGAGAAGCATAATTCTGAATTGTAATTCTAAAATTTATGAAGTTGTTACCTTGTTAGAGTTGCCTGGACTGGATGTGGCTCTTGAAAACAGCCTTGCCCACGCAGTCGCAGATTGTCTGTCCGTTGGATATGAGTACGTGGCATCTACCCAAAAAATGTGTTAGGCTTTGTAGACATCCAGCAAGACTTGTTATGAGGACTCCTCCAACGGCCCCGGGCCCTGCTGTGGGCAGCGTCTCCCCAGCTGGGCTCCGCAGTGAGCCGGTGTTAACGCGTGCTCACCCGCGCCGCAGTGCTTGCGCTCATCCGGTGCCCCTGAACACACACAAGGGAATTTCAGTTTCTCCTTCTTTAGGTTTTGGATTATTTTTCCCCCAGCCCCCCATACTATTATGAATGATTTTTCAAATTTAAGCTTACTGTTTATGTGAATCTTGTCTGTGAACTGTGCAGTAGCTTGTACCATAATGTGAAGGGTAGCATGAAAATAACCTTTCCATAAATAAATGCTGAATGACGGGGAGCACCTGCAGCATGAATGAAAAATCAGAGGCGATAGGGCTATTTCAGCAAGTTCAAATTCCTACCAACCTCTTTGCAGCAGAGGAAAATGCTATATCGATACCTCCCCATACTGTTCATTTGCACTGGAGAAGGATCAGCGTTTGCATTAAGTTCTCCAAAGTTTTGATAACCTTATTTCCCCTGAGAGAGTTTTCAGGCAGGATAATGTATAGCCCATTGTTGTATGTTCCGAATTCCATTTGCGAGAGATCAGTATTTTATTGCCAGACCAGCATTTAAAAATTGCTCTCTATTTTCTTAGCTTTGTGGGAATTTACGGCCCCCAGAGTGCAAAGAAAAGGATTTTTTGATAAGATGTAGGCTTGATTTTTATTTATTAGTTTTGATGGGAATCTTTACGCCACGGATTAATCTTGCTAGTTACAAAAAGTAGTTACTGAAAATGCCCGGCTCTTTCCTGTGGAGGTAATGTAGCTGAAGCTCGCGGCGTGTGGCCTGCTTCCCCAGGCATGGAAAGGCTTTTCTCGAGTTGCAGGCACACGTCTTCAGAAACGTCTGGTGATCTGAGCGCCTAGCCACCAGCATTGCGAGGCAGGCAGTTCCAAAGGCGAGTGCTCAGCTTTTCCTAAAAATAGGACCTCTTTGAGGCGTTTCAAGTTGGTTCCTTTATTCCTCTCTTTATGCCTCCTTTAGCAGTCGCTGGGGCCAGCCATGTATTATACTCTAATACCTCCCTATAGGCTGCTTTTTGATTGACGATAGAGTGCCTTCAGATCCCTGCTGCACCTTTCTGCTCATTCATGCCATCCAGTCAGTCCCTGCAGAGCTGGCTGTTCGTAGAGCAGCCGCCGGCTGATCTGCCCCAGAAGCTGGAACTACCTCCTGCTCCCCACGTCCCTGACTGCCGCCTTTGCACTGGCTCCTTGCCCCGGCTGCTCTTGCGACTTAACTGCAAGCTGCTTTCTCTAGCACATGATTTGAAAGGGCCAGCGGTCTCTAGGAGCCCGCATCCGTGCCTCGGTGAGGTCGGGGAGCCCGAATGTGTGAGCAGACGCGGTCCAGCTGGGCTGGTCCAGGGCGTGCTGGGGTCCTGGGTGCCTGCTCCGGGTCAGGGCTGTGCTGGGGAGCCGTCTCTGTGCTCCGTGGCCGCCGGCTGGCTCCCTGCTGGGCTCTACCTTCCAGCTTGAGAAGGTGCATCAACTTGCCCGCTGAGTTTTCCACTTGTTCTTTATTTACCAAAGTATCTATCAAAATGTCTCCTCTTCACTGGTCTCCTGAAGGATTGAGGCTTTGATGCAGATCATAGAAATTATTCTTGGGATAGCGGTTTGGGCTGTGTGCCACTCCAACACAGCTGTGGTCTGAGATCCTTTAAATGCATGGGTTCCTTTCCTGAAGCATTAACAGAGAAACTCGCTAATTGCTAATTGCTCCTAATTAATCCTGTGTATGGTTTATCATGTTTATGAGCAGATGAAGTATAACTTTCTTCCCCTCCTCGACAACTTGAGAACATTTAAGCCTTTTGTGTGGCTTGTTATATCGTTACATTTCAAACCCTGCAGTTACTGAAATACTTAGTAATTAACTTATATACTTGTGATACTTGATAACTGTATGGGGTTTTTTCTAGTCCTGTATTACTCCATGTATTTTCATGTCATGGCAAATTAATTCCATTTTAATTTCTAGATTTTTCTCTGAACGCTTTCAGAGTCATGGTCTGTGTAAGGCTGGTCTCTGTGGTCTCTCTGCCCACCTGGGGTGATGTTTCCTTGCCTGCGCACACGTGCACACTTGTGCACGTTCCCAAGTGGCTTTCTGGTGAGCGTGAAGCTGCCACCACGACCCGCTCCACCATACAGCGTGCAAGGAGGACTGGCAGGTGGTGGCCACTACACCACATTGCGCTGCAGGAGTTCCCAAGCTTTTAAGGTCCCTGAGACTACCCTGGCTTCTTCCATGCTCAGAACTGGGTCAGTGCCCTTGCGGACTACAGCCATATCATGTTAGCTGGCAGCTGTAGACTATACCGTTTGTTACTGTTAGTTGTACATCTTTGCCTGGAGGTGTGTCTGCTCATTTTTGTAGCTAATTTCAAGCAGAATCTCTTTTACAGTCTGAAAAGTCTGGATAAAACAAAGCTAACCAGAGTTTTCTGCACATCTGTGCCATGGCTGGGAAAGAACTGCTGGTGCTGGCAATCTGAGGAGTAGAAGCCTATTCCGAGTCCAGACATCAGCACTGGTGGTACAGTTAGATTTTTGGAGCTCCTGAAACAAAGCTGAGTTCTGAGGTCTTCTTGTTGTTAGTAAATAGAGGGTATATACATTATTTTCTTTAGCATTTTATGACCTTAAATTGCTGTCTGCTTGCAAGGAAAAAACCTTTTAAGAAGTATTTTAGTCTGGCCCTTCTCCCCCGAAAACTCTGTTCTTCTAAACCAGCCACGGAATAGCAGCACTGGCTCTGCAAATGTCATCGTACTTGTTGCTTCTTGATAGCAACACTAGATAAATGGATCTTCCCTTCCCTCCAGGGGTAATGACAGTTTAAAAATGCCCTGTCCTGCCTCCACTTCCTTAATTTGGCAGATTTTTGGTAGTTTATATAATTTGGCAGTGATCCTCTGTCTAAACCATGTCCAACATTTCATGCAATAAACTTAATGGACTTTTCCATCTTTGAACAGCTGAATTCTTTCTGAGCAGCTGCTCTGGCTTATTGATGGCCCAATTAGAGTGCTGCCTTAGGCCTGCCACCAGCCTAGGAAAGACTTTTTTACATATTCCAGTGTAAAGCACAGAAGCAAAGTGTTTCCAAATGATCTTGCTTAAGGGAAGGGAGCACCTACGGTTTGGATTGCAACAGCTCAGACGTAGAGTCTGGGGAGAACAAAATGGCCGATGCAGGGAGAGCCATTGCAACAGCTGACAGACAAGGTCCTGACTTTTGCAAGGGGTGCGTGCCGAGACATAGTCAGCCTGGCAGAAATACTTCTGAATGGCTGCAGCGGCTTCATGCCAATTTTTTGTCTTTTTTGGGGTGGGGGCCTGCCCAGCGTGCCCACCTCGGGCACGCGTGGAGAGGCCGAGCTGCTCAGTGGGTCCCTGCAGCCCTGGCAGGGAAAGTGGCATTTCTCTTACCACAAGGTTTTGAGATCATCTAACCAATTTTAGATTGTTTTTAAATTTTCATTGGAGGCTTTGTAATGAAAATGATTATTTTCTTCCCCCATGAAAAACAGTAACATTGCCCTTTCCACCCAGCTTTGTTGTTTACTTCATCAATCATCCTTGCTTGGTAGCTCATTTCAAAGGAGTGCCATGAAAGCTTTCTTGGGTGTGAAGATTGAAATTTCAGTTCTTGTGCTTGCATATAGAAGTCACCTGGCATGTGTCCATCGGTGAGTTAGTCCAGACTGTCTCATCAGACCTCGATTCTGAGAGGAATAAAAATTCCGACTTTACTTTCTGGAACCATTCTGCAGCATCCACCTAAGTTGCACTGTGCTAGAAAACATTCAGGATTGTAAATTTTGTTTACCAGACCTTTCTAGCTATCAGCAGCCACTGGGAAAAAAGCCTACAGGGAGTAAGAACAAATTCAAAAGGTTTCTGAATCTCGTATTTAACATTCATGGTCATTTAAACAGTTCTTTAGGTCCAAGTTGGAGCACTCAGACCTCACCGAACAGGCCTGCCTTTTGCAGACGAGGCTAAAAGAGATGAGAGGGAGAGAAAAAGCCTCACTCAATTAGTCTGGAAGGGCCAGGTCCTCGGAGAAGCCGTTTGGAGTGTAGTCTTTAAGATAATCGTGGGTTTGTGTTTGCGTAAGCGGATGCCAGAGGGCTGCTCTTTCCAAACTGCTTTTAAACCCAACGTGTCCATGGTGTGCGCTGTAAATCCTGCTAGAAATAAATAAATAAAACCACCAACAAGCAATTCAGCCGTCAGAATCTCAGACGGTTTTGTTTGTGTTATTTTCATTTGCCTGGGTAATCAAATTTGTTGGAATTAGGGGTTTGTCTGGATAATAACATTTTCTAACCCTCTGGAAGAGAAGAGGGCTGTGGTGAATACCGATGTACAGAGTGCTGTATTGATTGGAATAAACTGGCCCTAGATAGCATCAATTACCCACTTCTGATGGATATTTGCTTGCTGGCTGCCAGGTTTGGATTGCACAGCATTAGCCGCCATTTCTGTCTGCTAGAAATGCTCTAAAGAAAATGTACCTCTGCCTTTGCTGGGCGTCTCTGGCATGTGGAGGAGACCCGCAGCACTAGCGGGTGCTGGGGAACAGGGCACCCTGGCATCTCTGTTAAAGCAAGCGGTAAGCCGGTGCATTGGCAGCCTGTAAACCGCGTCCTGATTACAGTGTTCAGCCTGAACGGCTATGGCCAGTCTACTTAGCTAATTGCCTCTTTTCTAATGTTCTTTGGTGATTACTAAAGTCAGATGCTGCCGGATGTTTGGTGACAGAAACAAGGGCACCTGTAATGGCTTGCAAAGCACCTTAAAGGCTCTTCCCCCACCTGGTTCTTCAGGGTGAGGCTGGGGAGACAGATGACAAGTAGTGGCCGTAGTTTGTAAGTATGAGTGTAGGTGATAGCTAAGCCGTATCGTATCTGAGCCAAATCCTGCCCTGTTAATGGCTAAGGATCTATAATGTAGATCATTTGTGTTATTGTATAGCTCTATGTGGAGGAAAAAATGTAGCAGCTACATGTAATTTTTCCAGTTTCCCCAGGGTTGTTCAGCCCAGAAGCAGTTTGGGTGATGATCCCTCATGCTTGGGTGTCTGACATGTCTGACATGTTCAGCCCTGTCGGCCCCACAGGCGCAGATGACCCTGCTCATGTTCACGCCGGATTTCCAGCCAGGAGGGGAGCAGGGCCTCTCTGGTGGCCGCGACCCCTCGCCCCAGCGGTCCAGCCGTGGGGGCTCCCCACGGGCTTGCTCCGTGTGTTTGGGAGTCTCTCCCCATCCAGGAGCAGCCAGGGCCAGCTCATCCTGGCAGGCTCAGAGCCTTCAAGGAGGTTTGGGGTTAGAGACGAATTGGGTTTCGTGCCATGGAAACACCAGGGCAGCAAGGCAAACTAGAAATTTAGATGTGTGCATGTGAACAAGCTATAAAGATAGAAATGCGAGCAGGGCTGTGGGGTGTGATTATGTTGCAGTGCATCAAGAGGACCAGAATTCATACTAAGAGACAAACTATTCCAATTGTATTACCTATTGTAGCTGCATGATCATCTGCAGGGTAGATTGGGATTAGCATTGTAGTAACAACCGGCTGCTTAACACTCAGCTACTCAAGCCTCTCTAATGCTTCTGGGAACTACAGGAGTCCTCCCGCACTATGCTCTGTTCCCGTCTGAGCAGACAAGAGTGGCAAAGCCATTAGCTTGGAGCGTATTCGTTAATGTGGCATAAGCAGCTAAAGAAGATGTATTTATGCTCCTTCATTTGCAATTGATAATCTCAAGAGTGAGAGGCTGGTAATAAATTTTCTCACGGGGCTTCCATCCCTCTGCAGCCCACACTGCAGAAGGGAATAGACAGCTCATTTACATAAGATAATGAAACTGCAGCAAAATAGTAAAATTGCAAATCAACTTTGTTTTAATAATGACAGATGCTTCTTAAACACTTTAATTATGTCTCTCAGAGCAGTTTTAGCTAGGCCACAAAAAGGGAGAGCGATATTGCTGAAATACTTGGAATAAAACCCATTCCCTTTCCACAACTTGAAGTCTCCTCCAAACCAAAACTTTTCTCCTTTGCCTAAATGCTTTTCTGGCTCAGCGAATGCCTGTTTCGGGTCCTGAGAGAGGACAGATGAGTCCTCACAGGCAGATAACCCCCACAGAGGTGGGATGGCGTGGTCTGCAGGCAATGAGATCCCAGACACTGACCTGGCCATCACTGGCTGGGGGACTGCATTTGTTCCAGCTCTGAGCAAGAGCAGGAGGGACAACAGCCCGGGCAGGTCTGCATGCTGCAGACACCGGAGTGCTGGGGGACTGCGATTTCTTGTGCTGTCCTACTTGAATTTTTGGAGGCAGTTGGGAGCAGCAGGGCTCTCCCGTGGGTTTGCTGCTTGCTGCAGTCCCAGAGGGGCGAGTGCCCTGATCCTGCTCCCCAGCCCTGCAGACTCTCACTGCAGGAGAGTGAACCATGGTGATACCCCTGTGGGCTGGTTCCCCTCAGCACCCACAGCCCTCCACTCCCCGGCACGGAGGAGCGCAGGGGGCTGCCACTGACTCTCTAAAAATGGTGCAAATCTCCATGGTTAATGATACTCGCAATAACAACAGCGTAAGCAGCAGCCTAAACTTCCCTGAGCAAAATTCACTGTAGAAGACACTTTGCCATAAAGAAGCAGTGACTGGTGCGTCCAACAAAGCACAGGGAGAAAGATAAACACATTAATGGAGAAAAAGCCATAATGTGAGTAAACAGCATGCGTGTAGAAAATGGAAAGAAATTCTGGGCAGCAGGGGAGGATGAAAATAAGCTAACTAGTGCTGAAGGGTAAAAAGCCCTAAAAGGATGGGATGGTCCGTGCCTGAAATCTTTCTGCAGCACACTTCCAGTCTTTTCTGCAATGATTCATCTAACCCTGTACTCTGCCATGTGCCCCCTTTCCTCCTGTAATGATGCCCCTTTCCCTTCTGCTGGACATGGTGTTCTGGTTCCGCCTGCTTCCCTTTAATGCCCACAAAAAGAAGCCACTCCAGACCTGGTCCTCCTTTCAGCCGATGCAGAGTATCTTTGGGGTTGTGAAGTATTAGCTGTATCACAGTTGCTTTGCTAATCTACGAAAACCATTTCAAGGCACATTATATACAGAGCCCATATGTTACTTCAGTGCTGCCAAAAGAGTTCTTGTTTACTAAGATCATGCTTTCAGTCGGTGTTCAGTGTGTACTAAATAGCACCATTGATACTACTTAAAATAAAAGGTGTCAGCACCCTGTCTGCCCCAGCAAATTGCTCAGCACTTTCAGCTCTGAAAATGTCCCTGTGCACTAACACCTCCGGCTGCTCGGTCTGGCAGCGGGGCCTGATTCTGCTCCAGTCCTGACCATCCTTGGTGCTCTCTCGCCTCGTAAAGACCATCCTTGTGTGCTCCCCCGTCTCCCTGTGTACACGAGTTCTCAGGCACCACAGGGGATGTGCCAGGCGAGAGCAGCATTAGTTGTTCTTAGGCTGGGGCAGGGGGTTGTGCTTTTTTATTTTTTTAAAGTCTGGAAATGCAGAGGAAAGCCAAAGCCATATGTCCATAGGTGCTGATGCTATAAACGTCCAGCAGAAGAGCAGGCACAGAGCCTGTCCCTGTCACCAGGCCCAGCTGGGAGTGCACCTGCGTCCCCGGGGCATCCCCAGTGCAGTCCTGTGCTGTCCTGGTCTGCTGTCCTGGGGCTGGCGTGACCCTCAGCCCACCCTTCTGCTGACAGAGACGGACTCCTGCTCTCCTCCCCTTCCTTGCCCTGCTGGGTAGGACATGTCTTTCAGTTTTCTGGTGTCTTCTGCTTTGTTTCTTTTCCTCTGTTTACCTAAGCTCCTGCAAGATGCACAGCTTTCCCAGCCAGAATCCCAGATTTTTCTGCTTAAAAGCAGAACATTAATGTACAACACTGGCCCCATGGCTGGTTTGATATTTCAGTCCCTGGCTGAAAATATCAGTTACAGAAGTTGCACAGAAATTCTTGAAGGAAAACGTTACAAATTCTTCCAAATGTGACAGGCAAGTTTGGATTCAGGCTGGGTGTCCAGCAAAGGCTCAGGGTAGGTTTCGTTCTGTGCCAGCTGCTTTGCTGTGGGCCAGCGAGCTCACTTTTCTACTGGATTTCACTTTTCGTTGACATTGCCTGGTTCTGCAGGGCCCAGCCTGCCCCGTTCCCACTTCATTCCTCCTGGAAGGGGGGAATAACGGAGAGGGTCTCTGGAGGGGGCTCCATAGCTGAGCCGACAACTAGCCCTATGGTGCAAGTCACTTCAGTTTTTCATCTGTGGAGCAAGAGATGGAGGTGGTGGGAGCCACACTCCCCCCGGCATGCTCAGCAAGCTCACTCGGGATGACGATAATGCCACCTCTGAAAATCGCGTAAAGACCCTGAAAGGCTCTCAGGTGCCTGAAAGGCCACGGCTTTTTCGAGTGGAAAGTTATTTTATTATATGTAGTTACAGCTCCCTGTTTCCATGGTTGTTATGGACCTGTATGTTAACGATTCATATCCAATTCTTCTGATATGTAATGACCGTCTCTTGGTCTGTTAAACCCACTACGTAGTGCATTAGAGGAGAAGCTGGATTTCCTGCTGCCCTCATTATCTCTGTTCCATCCCCGAATTTTCATTAAGGAAATCAGGTGTATTTTGCTAATGAAAACACTTAGGTCCAAACTCGCCTGAGTCCTTCCTGAGTGACAAAGGTTTGGTTTGGTTTGGTTTGGGGGAGGAGGAGAGAGTTGGTGTTCGTAGCTGCCAGGTAGAGAGCAAGAGTGCAAGGGAGGAGCCGTGGTGGTTCATGTCAGCTGCCCTTCCCTGGGAGCTCGCAGAGGGATGCATCAGAGCTCTGACATCCAGGGTCAGGAAAACAACTGCTCGCAGATGTACAATTACCGCTTTAAAATGAGATTTTGCTGAAAGAAATACAGGTTAAAAATTGTTCTCTCTGCTGAGCTGAAAATCTAAAATGTCTAAAGGTGCCTGGATGGAACAGGGAGGTGGGAGATGGGGCAGAAATGCTTCTCTCACCATCTCCCGATTTTCTCCCTCTTTTGCCCAGAGGGACTAATTGGTGCTCAAAGGGGACTGATCTCCTTTTTTATGAGTGAAATCTGTTGTCTGATTAATTATTCATTTGTAGCATGATTGGCAGCTTTGAGGTGGTGGGTTCACAGTCAGGAAAGGGTGATCTGTTGACTGACAAGGTTAATTGCTGCCTTGCGTTATTGGTGATAACGATTTATGTTGACAATTCCTCATATTTCTATCGCAGACAGAGGTTTGCCGCGCAGAGTCAGCCAGTGCTGCCCTGTCCTGCCCCGTGCTTTCCTCGGCAGACGGGAGCAGCCGTTCCCTTGCTGCAACCCTTGGCACGTGGGAAGGATTTCGCTCCCAGAAGCAAGTCTCACATGCTAAGCAATGTAGAAGAAGCTTTGCAAAGGCATCAGTTGCTTTTACCTTTTTTCCCCTTTTTCTTTTTGACGTGTTCTCTGCATATTGATCAGGGTTCAGAATATAAAAGTGAGACTTGGCTCTGCTCTGAAAGTCCCTCTTTGGCAGGAGCATCAAAGCTGCGGTTTTCCAGGGTGCTCGAGTGAACAGAGATGAGAAAGATTTATGAGGGTGACCCTTAAAAATAATTAAAATGGGAAGGAATTGTCTTTTAAATCTCAGTGTACAGGAAATGGCAGCTTCTGGGCGTTATTTAATAAATGCACAACCACAGTGCCTAAAATACCACTCCTCCACCCCAAAAACATTTCCAGGCAATGCCCATCTCCTGCAGCGAAGGAGAGGAGGGCTTTGGGGAGCGAGGCTCGCCGCGCTGCAGGAGCCCAGAGCTGGGCTAGCTGTCCCCAGGGCTGTGCCTCTGCTGTTAGAGCTTGTTTTGCTGTAGCCTCGAATGGCACAGCTCCGATCGCTCTCATTGTTCCCATCCTGGAAACCACAGACATTTTCTCCCTGCCTCAATATAATAAAGCAGAGTCATAAAGATTTCAGACTAATAAACATTGGCCTTTAGGGTGCTTTCAGCTTTTATCAGGCTAGTAAGATTTTTGACTTACATCGAAAGGGAAAGCAGGTAAACAGAGTTTTTACGAACCCTGAAGCCAGCTGGGGACGTGCAGTCTTGTTGGAGGGTCTCGGGCTCAGGCCCCTTTCCGTAATGAAAAGCGCACGCAGCCTCCAGGCAAACCACGCTGGGAGAGCGTTTCTGCAGATGGCTTTTCATGGAGTACCTGCACTTAATTATTTGTCTGATACCAAACTTGCCGTAGGAATACGAGGACAGGGAGAGTTACACCATCTGAGCCTCATCGTCTGTCTTACCCGCCTCTGACCGAAGGGGAAGCAAATGGGGATCTTTCCTTCCTCTCCGAGGGTTATGATCAAGCCCATCATCACCGCTCCTAAACACACACAAATCCCCTCTGGCGAGCAGCACTAGCAGCTCTTCTCCTGAGATGTTTGGGTTTAGTTGTGAATTGGTTTTTTAATCACTGGCTTTTTATGGCTGGTTATCAGGAGAGACAGGGGATGTCATTAAACAGCTTGGTTTTAGATATAAAATTTCAACAAGGAAGAAGGAAGTTGTTCAGTATAAACAGGCATAAACTTCATTATTTTCTAGAAATGATTTTTTATTTAAAATTTAAAACCATATTACTTCATACAGCAAACTGTGCACTTTGATATATCACAGTGTCTTAAAAAGGAAAATAATCAGAATTTTTTCTTTTTTTTTTTTTTGGAAATTTTATTTACATCAGCCTAGAATGATCAGCAAGTAACACAGTTACTATGAAACCAAAATTGTTACAAAATGTTTACAAAAAACTATATTCATAGAAATTCTGCATGTCCACAAAGGAAAATCCCCTGAATGTCACGGAGACCATTTTTTTCCTTTTTTTCCACTCTTTTCTGTTTTTTTTTCTTTTTCTTTTTTTTGTCTTTTTTTGAGAAACATGTCAAAGTAAGGTACAGACAGCAGAGGGCTTGCGACGCCGATGCCCAGGAGCACTCCTACCCAGCCAGCCCCGAGCAGCCCCAGTGACGCCTGCACAGGGACGTGCCGTCGCACCCCACGGTCGCTGGGTTTTGGGGCTCGGGATCTCCGCACAGTCTGGCCCCGCGTGGCTCAGGATAGTGAGCGCTGGGTGACAGCTGCCAGGTCTGCGGCGTCCCTTTGCGGCGACCTTCCCAGAGACCACCCATGCTTGCGCCCGGCCGAATCCCGCTCCGCAGAAGCACCCACCGAGGGGGGAGCAGTGGTTGCCTGGAGCTGGAGCTGGTTCCCCTTCACATATTCCGTCCCTTTGTGGATCTGTCACCTCGACATTGTACCCAACGTGCACTGTTGGTTAACTCCAAACAGAAAAGCAACCCCAACCAAAGCTACCTGCTGTGCTCCTCCTCTGTCTCACAGGAGAGCTGGAAGGAAAAAGCAAGTGATAAAGGGACAGTGAACTGAGGTGACAGCAGTTTAGATACAGTTTAATAGCCCAAACCTGTTTTTTCTGTATTTCCTCCTCACTTTTTCAGTCCCTCTGCCCACCAAGCAAAGAAGGGAACTGATTTAAATGAAGTTGGAATTCAATGATTTCTAAGACATGAGTTGTTGACAGTCACAAACAGGTCACAGAATAGCTTGCAGAAGGCTTTGAGGCTTTGTCATCAGGTCTGCCCCTTCTGAAGTCTCCCAACACATCGCTGCTAAGCGTCAGGCTCGTTGGTCCTCCTCTGCAGTTAAACACCGCATGGCTTAGGGGCTCCTGTGCTCCGCAGGATGAAGGCAAGGAGCGCACGGGGTAAATGGGAGTAACAGGAGAGACTCCAGTCTCTGCTCAGCAGTGCAGCAACAGGCTGAATTAACACTCGCTCTGGGTGGAGCTGCCCCTGGTTTACAGCGGGAGGGCTGAGCTCTGAAACCAGCCCACCTCCCCTCAGTTCACAGTGAGCAGGAGCTAGCGGGGAAGGGGGAGCCAGTGGTCCCCACCGGCTGGGGTCCCAGGCAGCTCCCCCAGCTCCTACATTGTCTTGCGCGGTGCAGATCGTTTCCTTGTTGTTAAATGTCAAATGTTTTAATGATAAAGATTCAGACATAAAACCGTAATGTAGATGCATGAAGTTAGCTGCTGTTTCATGGCTGGTTTATGGTCAGTGTAGAGAGGGAAGGAAAACGTTAATCTGCAGGGTTTGGTCTTGCTGGCAGATAGCACCAGTAATTCCAGATTCTCACCTGTCACTCTGGGATGTTTGCAAGTAAAATCAAATCAAACTGGTGTCAAAGATGAATAAATGGGGTTTATAGTATTAGTAATATTTATTTATTTTTTAAAAATCTGCCAAGAGGCAAAATGAATGCTATTTTCTGTGGTATTTTACTCTCTGGACATTTAAAGCCAGTTTCAGGCTTTGTTATTATCTCTGCCTTAATTGTAAAAATCTTTTTCTAAGACCTTAGAAATCTGTAAAGAAAACATAAAATCTACTACTTTGACAAGCCTAAGGATTTGCAAAGAAATACAGAATGTCATTAGCTTTGGGAAGCAGACCCATACTTCCAATCTACCCTCTGCTGTAGGTATTTGGTCAGCAAACTATTAAGAATATGATACCCGTTGAGTTGGCGGCTTTAACCCCTAATTTTTTGTGGTTTCTATGAAAAGGTGAAAATTAACATAAATTTTTTGCATATCTTTACTTGAGTCAAAATATGACAAATGACCTTTTTTTGTTTCGGGTCACTATGCTGCTTCTTTACATCACAGAAAAAACAAAATAGGGACAAATTATGTTCTGTGATGGGAGGGGGGAACAACTATCTCCCCTTGAGCTAATTTGCTAATTCTGATCAGCTCCAAAGATAACCTTCCTAACTGAGCCTCAGAAAGAAACAGGTGGGGAAAAAAAATCTGAAATCAGCTACAAACAGGTTTGTTCCTTTGGGCGAGGATAAACTTTCCAGAAAGGCCTTGCAGCTCGGGGAGGGCAAACTGGGTCAGTTCAGCTGCTGGTTCCTGCGGTGGCCGTGGCACCTCGCTGCGCTCGCGACACAGAGGGCAAAGTTTCGGGATGCAGAGCTCGGGCACCGTCGGGCTGCTCCATCGCCGCGCTGCCCTGCCTGCCCTCCAAACCAGGATTGAGGTGGTGGGTACAGGAGGGGTTTCCAGCAGCAGCACGATCTGCAGCAGGTCACTGTCACCCTTATGTGTGCACGGGCAGGAGGTTGCTGTTTTCTTCAACACCGGTGTTTAAATTGGAGGTTTTAAGCACCTTTGCAATACTCTCCATGTGATGTTCTGGGGTACAATGGACAGAGCCATTTCTGGTTTTTTCGTTTTGCAAATTAATCCGCAGAGTGTCCCACTGGCCACCCATGCAGTTCCCTGTGGAGGGATGGAGCTGAGTGATGTTACTTAGCGTTACTTTAGGTCAGCAGAGGGGTCTTTGGTAATTCTGACTAAATTCATCTGCAGGACCAGCCTTCTGGGTTAAGGAACCTGAAAATAAGAACACAGTTCATGGAAGATTTCTTAAAAACATTTTAGTGTGTGTTTGCTTAAATCACATGGGGACGCTGCCTGAGGGGCTGCGGTTCACCCAGCAGAGCAAGAGGAGTGTTAGGCTTGGCTCACACAGTGCTGCTTGTCCCAGGCCAGTCCCGGCCCTGCAGGCTGAGACTTTGTCTTTCAGGTCTCTGATGCCATGGAGAGCACTTAGTCCTAAACCAGACATACAGTCCTCTCCTGGTCGGAGTGCGAACGCAGCAGAGCTGCAGTTCAGCACTGCTGAATTTCATGGAAATTGATACTGTTTGGCTCTTGGAAACAGCTCTGCTCCTGCCGCTGCTGAAGCCTGTGGACTCGGCTGCTTTCCACGCTTGTTTGC
>NW_009197242.1:128122-131180 GCF_000690835.1 Fulmarus glacialis
GAGGACATGGAGATCATGGTGTCACCCTGGGACTGGAGTTTGGCGCGGGGCGTGTGGGTGGTGTCCCTCGGAGATGGCAGTAGCTCCCGTGCACCCTGCGCTATCCCATCCCTGGCCAGGAATTCGGCTCCATTCAGGCTTGCTTGCCCCTTCATAGTCAGCTGTCTTGGATCTGCTGATGAATGTGTGTGTTGCCTTCTCCCACCACACCCCACGTGGACTTCCAGCTGCAGATGGCCACGGCCAGCACAGCCGTGAGGTAAAGGGCCACTGTGAGCTGCTTCGAGAGAAGGCACAGCCGTGACCACCAAGGTGCTCAGCAGATGCCTTTCCCGGACAACGTATCCTAAATGTGCTGCGTATGTCAGTGTGGAATAGATGCTCGCACAGACGGCTGCTCATGCTGCACCTGACAAAGTGTTTCTTTTTATTGCCATGCTAAAGAAGCCTTGCTCGGAGGCTCCTCCTTACCCGCCAAGGGTCAGTTGGGCTCAATTCTGTTTCGCCTCCGTGTGTTTCAGTATGTAAACATCAGACTCCTAGATGGTAGTGTGTTTGGACTCCATGAGGCCTGTAGGATCTAAGCGTTAAAAAAAAAAAGGAACGAAAAATAATAAAAACAAAATAGAAAAGCCCCAAGACCCATGTTACAGTCCGTGTTTTGAAGTTCTTGCTTCTATGCCGGTGATCGATGCAGCTGTGTTGTAAAGGCCTTGTTCTTGAAATGAAGCAAACCAGGCTTTTTTTTTTTCTGTGTTTTTTTTTTCTTGTTTTTTAATCCTTTCTTCCCTAGTTAAGAGTTCATTCAGCCTTATCTGCTGCAGTTCCTTCCCTCCCACCCCCCTGTTCCCATTCCCTAGGGAAACACAGGTGTCAATCCAGTGTTACAGGTCATGTTGTCCTTCCCTGGCAGCCGTCGGTCGTTGAACGTGTGCATGTTGATCACGGCGTCTGTCTTTACCATGACGGGTGGCTGGGGCTTGTGTTTGACCCGTCGCTGGCAGGTGAGCGACAGCCGGATCTCATCGGCCATGGCGCTGCAGAAGGAGCGCTGGGGAGAGCAGGGACAAAAAGCACCGTTACTCCTGGCAAAATGTTCTGCTAACCTCTCCGTGAACAGGAGGATGCTGAAACTAGGCTCTGCAGAGGGCAGGCATGAGGTTTAGGCTGCATTTAAGGCATCAGCTGTGCTTAGGGGGACTTCAGTGATGCACGGGCATCTGGTTGACCCCTCTCTCCTTTGGCAAAAATTGTACCTTTGATACACTAAATCCTGCAGAAAGGCAGAGCTATAGGCGGCTGTTGGAGTGCCGGTGCTTTGTGTGATCCCTGCTGGGTATCTGGTAGATTTATGTGCTGGGAAACAGAGGGCTATTGAATCCTGCTGGGCTTGCTAGTGGGCAGTTTTCCTTCATCTATCTAGTCCATCACATGGGCAGCTTTGACTTCTGGTCATGCACGCAAATGCACTTTCCACTTGCTGTACCATGACACGCAAGGAAGAAGGAAAAACATTAAAAGCAGTCGTCTTGTTTCATGAGCATTAACCAGCCACTGTGGGTGAGATGTTTGGGTAAGTGTTGTGAAAAGTTGGTAAAATAGTATGAGGCTTTCTCGTGGACCCTGACCAGTTCCTTGAGGCTCTTTGAACAGGAGTGGGGAGAAGACATGGAGACTTCATGTGTGTATACATTACGCCTGGAATATGCAACATGATTGCATGTGATACTGGCGAGTGGATATAACAGCTCCCTCCCCTGAGAGGGACCTCTGTCCATATTTTCATGACTTACATGTCGGCTTGCTCAAAATTACCCTACAAGTGTTTACTAGTCTAGTTACTGCAGCAGCAGATGACCCTGATCAGAGTAGACATGATTTGTCCCCTGACCTGAGGCTGTCGGAGCTGGACAGAAGCAATGAGCCTCAGGGAATGGCATTTCGGGGGTGCTGCATTTCAGCCCTTGGGCTGCTGGCGCACGGACCTCCAGGCAGCAGGGGCAGGGCTGAATCCCTCTGCCCGTCTCCCTGCCTGTCTCTGGGGTCAGCGTGCAAAATCCTTAACGGCTGGGCTAGTGGTGGTGCAGGGAGACTGAGGAAATCAGTACCTGCTCACGCTCCGCCGTTTTGCGCAGCTTGTAGATGAACTCCACCATGGCCACGAAGACGGACAGCACCAAGCCTGCTGCCAAAACGATGAAAATCCCACCAATGTTTTGGATGCCCAGAGCACTGGCCTCCTTGTTCTCATCCTCAGGGCAGCCATTCCCTCGCCACCACTTCTCTTTCATTACGTGGAGCTTGTCTTCCTCCTGGAGCTGGAGGATGGCAATGGTGATCTTGTCCCTGTACGGTGACCCTGGGGAGGGGGAACGCCATTACACACAGAGGGAAAGTAGGACAAAAATCACAGAAAGTAGGGAATATGTCTGCATGAAGCAGGGCTGTTCAGACTGCTCTTCAACAGGCAGACAGCGTAAGCTTTGGTATTTGGAAATCCACTGTTGGGAGCGGACTATCTTAATCCCATCTGTTGTATTTGTGGTAACTGGCCCCCCTCCAGGGCTACCTACAGAAACCCCACCACTGTGACTTACCCATGGGAGTGCCAATCCCGTAGCCTTTGGAATCGATGAGCCCCCCGATCTGAGTCAGGTTGCAGTTCCTCTGGGTGATGTATTCGATGGTGGTTGACTCCATCAGCAGGGCGTAATCGGCTGTGAGGGTTCGCTGGATTCCTTCCTCGTTGTTTTTAACAAGTGCTGTGGGTTTGCTGCTCATGAAAGCCCACATTTTTTCAAACGTGGAAATTTTGGATTTCTGGAAAAACGATACCCACCCACCCCACCCAAAAATAAGAATTAGTCTTCTATTTGCTGAAACCTCGTGTCTTTACAGTAAAAGATAATACCAGTTTGAGAACAGATCACATAATGGAACTATTACCAATTTGACCTTGTCTTAAGTATCTCTCTACTTTCACTGCCCAACATTGTTTGGCTTCGTGTTGCCATAACAAGAGACAAAGGTTCCAGCACACATTGTGCAGACACTCAGC
>NW_009197242.1:131214-166008 GCF_000690835.1 Fulmarus glacialis
GAGACCTTATCCTGTAGGTGGAACTGAACTGTTCGTTTGCTTCAGTAAGGTACAGCGAGACTCTGCCTTGATGACCTGCAGAACTTGCTCGTGTGATAGGCTATCAGTATATCTATTTAAATGTATTGGTTTCCTAACCAGAATTTTGTTTATCCTGTAATGTTTCTGCACAATGAGAGAAGACAGAGAACATTTCAGAGGGCATGTTTTTGTCTTTTGCATACTCTATTATATTTTTGTCTTTCCTCAAGCATCACAAGGAAATATGTCTCCTCTGAGATATGTGCAACTGCCAAACAAATTTAAAGTATCCATGTAAACAGAGGCATAGAAATATTCAAGAAGATTGTCTTACGGCTAAAAATAAACATGGATATACTTTCACTATGAGCAGGCATTCTGTTAAAAAAGGAGGAATATGTTTTCTAGCTTACTGCTCATGTGAATGTTTTTTTCTTCTTCTAGAAAAATGTGTTGGGTGAGAAGAAATACGATTATTTTATGTCTTTCCATAACATTTGACATATACAATTTGTCTATGACTACCTTCTGAATTGTCCCTATGTAGGTTGTAACAAAAGACATAACTGGCTTTAGTCTAGAAAGACTCCCCAGGAAAGGCACATCAGCTTTCTCTTGAAGTACCCCCTTCGTTGGTCACTGTATTCCCGTGGGTGAATGTAGCTCTCATCAAACCAGCTCTATACATCCAGTTGAGCTCTGGAAAAGCACTTGGATATTGAGGCTTGTGTTCATGCTGCTGCCTGTTCCTTTATGTGCTATTCTTCTTTTCTGCTAGTTTCTTGTTTTTCCTAGGTCTCTTATTTTATAAGAGGCAGCTTAGTCAGCCAAAACCTCCTCCTCCACAACACTACTTAGCAAGAGCCTGAAGCTGGCTGATAAGTTGGAGGGGCTGATAAGTCTTTGTGCTTTGCTTGATTAAGGGTAACTGCTCACCTGCAGCTGCACGAGGAGTCGCTGCGGCAGAAGCTGCACTTTCTGGTTTAGCTGTCGTTTATCTCCATTTCAGGTCTCTGTCCTTCCATAAGAAAGCAGGAGATGGAGCCCCAGCCCATCCCAACTGCTGCTATCACATTTCCCCCTCATTTTTCAATATCACCCAAAACATGCTGGCATAGGTTCTTCTCATAAAAACACTATAAATAAGGGTAAATTAGCTAAGAAAAAAAGTCCCTTAAAATGCTTTATATTTCCAATGCTTTGCCTGTCTACCTCCTTTTTTTCAGCGTATTTAACAAAAGTTGGCACATGGCTTGACACCCCAAAGTTGGTTAGTATAGCGCAGGGACAAAGGCTGTTCCTCTGTCTTTAAACCTGTGGGCTCATTCTCCTGACTGAAGTAACCACGGACTCATTTCTTCTCAGTTAAAGCTCATGCTTGTTATAATCCACTTGATGAACATGCAGTAGTGGATGTGCCGGAGCAAACTTCATTCAAGAGGCAGGATAATCTCCCTCACTTGAAAATCTGGGCCAGTGCCTGTAAGGTAGATTTGTGGCATCTATCAAACCTCAAAGAGCAGCAAGAAATGTAGCCTCCAAAAGGATTATTAAATATCTGTGCATTACAATGGGTAATTGAAATGAATAGCATACTTGGCTTGCTGATAACGACTTGTTTAACATTTATATAGTTCACATCAGAGGCCTATGGGTTCACTGGCTCCCCCTTTCTCTCCTCTTCCGGCATTTAATGCTCCTTGGGTGTTGACACAGAGCTCCTAAACAACATCAGTGTTCTCCCAGTTAAAGCATAGAGCAAAATAAACTGGCAAAAAATCAATAGGCTGTATTTAGTGAAGCTAATAGGACTTGCATGAGGCATTGTAGCTCTTCAGGCAACTTAAATTACATGAGACAGGCTCCCTAGAAGAGAAAAAACACTTTTCTCTTCTTAAATCACCGCTTCTGACCAGCTGAAAGGACTTAATTGTGTTTTGAAATGCCAGGAGGAGCCCAGCTTTCTTGGCTCCGGCTGCCTGCTTCAAGCCCCCTCCGGGTGTCCTGGGTGGGGGGCACCGGGCTGGGAGCACCCGTGGCGGGGCGAGCGGCCTCTCTGGCTGGAGCACACCTAGAGCTACCTGTCGCTGCTTGCTCGTGCCTCATGAAAGAGCCGAAACAGAGACCCGGCAACACAGGGCTGAGCCCCTCAGCAGAGAAGGGCTGTGTCCCCGCAGCAAAACACCGCTGGTTGGGATGGCCTCATCTTCCCCAAAGATAAGGCTGTGCTAGCTCCTTCAGGGAGGGCAGGTCAAGCCCTCGGTGCAGGCAGGGAGGCTCGACACACATCTCTGGTCCAGGCAATCTAAGGTTCTCCCTGTCGTCTAAAACCTGCCAACTCCTCACTGGGAATTTATTTCCTATTAGTTTCTTTAACTTAGCTAACATGAGATAAGAACACTCCTTTTCCAAGTGAAAATTCACCAACTGTAATTCTCAGCACAGCACTAGCAGTTTGATAGACCTGGCTATTTGTTAAAAGTCCAATTTAGAAGCAATTGTCACTCATTGTGAGAGCAGTCATCAATCAAAAATTGCAGGAGCAACCGTGGTGAGGAGCGTACAGTGCTCCAGCTCACACCTAATTCTGGAGCGCTTCAACTACTATGCGTTTTTTCCTTTTAGGGGAAAAGTTGTTCTTTCCTCCTCTCAGAATACTTCGGCCAACTGCAAAGGTGGTCGCTTATTTATGGGAATTTGGGTGACATCACCTGAGAACATACCATTCAAATAAGCAAAAACATCTTAGTTGTGTTTATTTTGCTGGACTTTTGTGTGTGTGTACATTTTGTTTTGCTGGACCCCTGATTTTGCAGCTTAAGTAATTTACCTTAAAAAAATCCTTACTGGGGTTAGTTACTGGTTTAAACTGGTATTTGCTGTGCTGTGGCTAGGTGCAAATTTCTCCTCTGTGGAATCACCGTTTACTTTTATGGGCTGCATACAAGAAATCTGAGTTGGTGGCAGGCAGAGGGACCCTCCTGTGTCCCTGCATCCTCTGTAGGGTCCCCAGGTCCCCCTCAATGACAACTTTGCTTTACTGCAAAGGAAGATGAAGAGGAACTGCTTGGTTGCTCTGAAGCATTAAGATAAATGGCCTGACACTGACTTCTTCCTGGCAGAGAAATTCCAGAGTCGGGAACTCCGGAACATTAGAAATGATGGAGATTATTGCTAATAAACAAAGGCGGTAGCTTAATGCTGCTGATCAGTGCTGCCATGATTCACACCAGGGGGATCATGTCTCTCTCCTGCTTACACCTCTCCCACGGATTCATGTGAGTGGAGCTCCTCCTCGTTTTGGTCGGGATAAATAACATCAGAATCTGGTCTGCTGTCCTCTGCATCTTAATAAAACCCTGTGTTAGTGCTAAATGAGAAGCATGTGTGAAAAGCTGAGTACCAGCCCCTCTGAATGCAGCAATTGCAAAGACACTGAGAACGCCTCTAAATTCATACTTTAGAGTCACAGCTCAGAAGCTGCCTTTAATTACCAATGCTTCAAGACCAGTCACCCAAATAAATTAATGGAATAGTTTAGAGGAGCCACTACAAGGCATCTTGCCAAGACATATATGCTTCTTTATCAGTGACATTGGCAAGAGAGTAACTTTCAGGCTTAAGATTTTCAATTCCAGCCTGTATGAAAAAATAAATTGATTTTCACCAACTGAAGATACTTACTCTTGAGGATTTAAAATTTCTGTACAAGTGAATATATATGTACACACATACACACACTCTCACAGTCGTACTCCAAACTGCACATTAAACCCGGCATTTGTTCAGAGAGAGAGGGCATCCTTTGCAAGATATGAAGGATTTCTGGCATGATTTATAATGAACGCTAGATGCTGTTTCTAAATTAATTGATCTGTGTTTGTTCCTGCAACTCGATCTGCATTGCCAGGGAATAAATAGCTTCTCAAAAGTTCTTTTCATTAAGTTGAAATCTGCCAATACCAATGGTTGGTAAAACTCTCTCTTCTTCTTCCCATTTGCCGTAGCTGGTTAGCTCAGCTGCTCAGGCAAAAACCTTTGTGGGAGCAAGATTGCTCGCTGTGGGTCTGCCCCAGGGATGTGTTTTGGCTTGGTTCAACAGGGAACTTCTGCAGTGACTTCGGTGAGCTCTGCAAGAACCCTCGGTCAGCCTGACCATGGGCAGAGAACTGGTTAGCGCTTTGGGGACCGTCTCAGGGAACAGTGTGCAAGACCTTGGCCTTCCTCTTCCTCCCATTTCCCATTACTCCCTGAGCTCAGCTCCGGGATTGTCCTCTCCTCCTGCGGCCCTAGATCCCACTTTGTCAGACCTCCCAGGTGCCGGGAGGGCCGCAGGCCCCGAGAGGGTTCAGCAAAGGACAACGATGGCCACAGCCACCAGTCACAGACGAAGGGGGCTGCAGGGCCCAGGCTGCGGCTTGGTGGGGTCGGTGTTTGTGGTCTGCAGCTTTAACATGGAGAAGCGCAGGAGTGAGGTCCTAATGTGAGGGGAATGATTTTGGGGAACAGTCATACAAGGAGCAAGGCAGCCATTTGGGCTAAGTCCTCGTGGATAATCTACAAAATAGGTACAACGGGGGATCCCAGTCAGGATGCTGCTATCAGCCTTTTCTCCCAGCAATGGCAGTCTGTTCAGCAAACTGCAGGAGTGCTTGACCGCCAGATCTCCAGGAGCTTTTCAAGAGCAGCAGTTGCACAGCAGCTGTCTCTCTCCTGGTAACCCCCCTTTTAGCAGGGCAGAGGAAGGTGACACGAAGCCCCGTGCAGTTTGCCATTCCTTCAGTGCCACCCATCCAGAGGGAGTGCAGATTCTCAGCAGACACCAGAGGTGCCCGTTGCTCTGTCCTTCAGACCTTTTTGGTGTTTGGCAGATGCCCCCATGAAGGTGGCTCTGGCAGAGCAGCCGTACTGAAACCACGGCGGGATTTGCCCCGTCATTTGACAGAGACCTCACTGAGGGGTGGGAGAAGTTCTGGCTCTCCTGTGTTTCTCTGTACATGAAGGACAAGTGAACATAGCATCCCACACGAGCGCTCTCACTGCTCCAGTAATGCTTGTCAGAAGGGACAACCCTGACAATTCATCTCCAAACAACAATACTAATAAAAAAGAAACAGGAACATACACTGCATCAGTAAACCCTGCCAAATGCCCGTTAGAAGCCTGAAGAATGATTCTGATGGATAACGATATGAAACAATAAATATACTGTCTCCTAGATGATTTTTAAAGAAGATAGTTTCCTTTCATTCCCATTAAAAACTCTTATTGGAACGAGTAGTTAAAACACAACAGTAAAAGTTTGTCTTTTCCTAATAGCTGTTGTAGGTTTATATTGCTTTTGGAAGGTAACGCAACACATCTGACCATGCCAAACACAAAACTGCATGCACCAGCTCTACTGCAGAAAGCAAACTAACCAGCAGCAACCTGCTATTCTATGCAACATTTTCATTTCCCAGAATTAATTAAAGGTCAAACCAAACAAAATCCTCCATGTTTCTTTACCAATCTGTGTTCCTGCCTGGTAAAGTAAGCATAGAGATTCAGAAAGTGTAGTGGCTCCTTAACCAAGTCCTAGCCAACAAAAGTTGCAGAAGAATGCTGCTGTTTCTTGTTATTAAAATTCAGCACATTGGCTTCCTTTAATGGGTCTTGGCAATTAAACTGCTGACGGCCTAGTCTAGCTGCCTTTACACTGTGCCTGTTCAAATTATTGCAGTATTCCAGGCACAACCTGCTTTTTAAACATGAACTATGTTTGTCACACTTTGGCCCATATATTTCCTTCTGAATTAGGGTGACCACAGGGGGAAGGAATATTTCCCAGCGCTGCTCGCAGCCGAGGGGCGGGGGGAGGCAGCCCCGTTCCTGCAGCCGAAGGCTCTGATCTGCCAGTGCTCCTGTTGCCTTGCTGACAAAGTGCCCAGGGAGAGCATCGGCATCGGCGCCGGCCGAGTGCTGCAGCCAGGCCTGAGCTCTGACCGGCGCGCTCTCACTTTCTTTCCATTTTTGAGGCAATAGCGAAATATGAATGCTCTTAGCACCCCCCTCTGCAGTGTTGGCTAACTTCTCTCTTTAAAGAGAAGAAATTAATGTAATTTGATTCTGATGCATTGGTGCTGTTACCTTGCACCGGGTTTCAGAGGTTAATAAAACTTGACTACATTAATGTGAATACCTGAAGGACAAGAAAGATATTTCAGCTGTAAAAAATACTGGTCAGGGAGGGCACTTTGCAACATCTGTCCAGCTTTAGGTTTCATTTGTTCTCTTCTCTGTCCCTGAAGGTTGGCTGGGTCAGCCTCAGGGGCTCTGTGGAGCTGTTACTGCAGAGACAAGGAAGGAGCTGCGATGGGTGAGGTGTGGAAATAGGGAAGAGACTTTAGGGAATGTAAGATTTTTCTGTGGGGCTTTAATATAAGATACACCTGTCCTGTTGTGCCTAATATATGCTTCGTTTTAGGGTCTCTGAGCCAATATTGGGTACAGTCTCTGAAGCTGTAAAATCAATATAATTTCATAATTGTGACTTCAATTAGCAATGGGGAGAGGGGAAATTAGCCATGATGTGAATCTAGGTAAGCTAAACTGACAGGGGTCAAAGTCTTGACAAGGATGCGAGACTGAAACAACCTGCTTATAAGGAGAAGCAGTGGTGGCTTAGGAGGCTTTTTGTCTTTGGTTCTTTGTTCTCACTCCCGTTGGCCTGAGAGCATTGCGTCTCTGCCTGGATGGTAGTAAGCCTTTGCCTGGTCTCACCTTGAAGAAGGTCATAGTAGCTCCATCCTTCACTGCTCCATACTCTATTTTCGTCTGCTTTGCCAAGTCATCTGCCGAGTCGATGGGGGATTCCATCCTCTCCACCGTCAGGAAGGCGGCAAGGTTGGCCGTGTAGGACGAGATGATAATTAGGGTGAAGAACCACCATATGCCACCAATGATCCGTGTAGACAGTGCTTTGGGCATCAGCTCAGAGCCTGGAGTGGGAGACGGGGAAGGAGAAAGAGGGAAGAGGAAACAGAGAGAGAAAGGACCCGGTTCATATATACATATGTACGTTATGTATCCATAAAGGATTAGGTTTCACTGTCAAAACTGCAATAGCTACGCAATTAAAGCCAACTGTTTTTGAGGCAAATTATCCAGACATCTTGTGTGCAAGGAAATCAGTGGGGTTTTTGTAGCATGTGTAGAAAAACCCTCTCCCTTTATTGCTGACCTTGGGTACAGTGCACAATTTACAGGAAACATTCAAACTGAAGTAATTAACTAGGCTGCTTTTATGAGATTTAAATAGCAAGCCATTTATGAACTTTTATGAGTGTTTTGTTCTGCCATTTAAAAAATGCTTTGGTTTTATATGGATTACTTTTCAAAGGACTCACTCTAGGGAGTGTGTTCAAATACACAAGATTTAAAAAAAAAATCAAACAGCGAGAGAAAGGAACTATCAGGGTCCAGTACTTTGAATACTGGTTAGAAGTAGGGAAGCGGGAGATATTACAGCATAAAAGGTGTAACAGGTCTGGAATGACTTTTCTTGAGCAGACATGAAGGACTAAATGTGTTGTGCTATTTTTGTAATGGCCCAAGACACTTTTTAAAGCCAGAAAAGAGCTTTGGGTTTGAAACAACTGTGTTCCGAGAATATATCCGACCTGGAATTTGTAACAAAGATTGGGCTTTGCAAAGCAATTTAAGCAGTGTGGCATCAAACTATAGCATGGACTGTAGCTTTTCTCCTATCTGAGTGCAGCAAGGAGGCACCAGGAAGCAGAGGAGCCTTGGATATCGAGGGCTGCTTCGGTTCTTCTCAAGATCTTGCTTCTTTCCCATTCCGTCTCTTGCCCTTTGATGCATTGGACAGTGTGACATCAGTCTAGCTTTGAAATATTTTTCTTCTTAGATGCAGAATAAAGTTAAAAAGAATACAGCTCTTTTCATTTATCAGCATCTGATAAGAGGATGATTCATCCTGTTAAACCCTCTTGCTGGGAACTGTCACTGTCCATCAGGGCAGCTGAGATCTGGGAAGAATCTCTATTACACGCTGCAGCAGGTAGAGCACGGAGCAGTAGCACCGTGCATGCCACCAAACTGATGCTGTGGTTCTTTTGCTCTCTGGGTGTAACTACTGATACATGGTAAATTAAAGTGTGACAAATGTTTGACATTTTCCACTTATTTCTATTCCTGGATTTTCTGCAATTAGATCAGAGCTGAATTTCGTTCCTTATTCAGAGTTGCTCACAAGCTCCCCGTCTGCTGTCTTCCTAACAGATTTACTCTATTCATTCCATCTACATATATTCCATTTGCTCTATTCCATCCACAGATATGAATGTAATCCCATCCATACCCCATTTCTGACGTCCCTGTCATTGTGATATCTTACATCAGTAACACTGAAAACGTTCAGTCTCGCACGCAGTGGCTGCCAGCAGAGCTGCCTGGAGGAGCTCCTCGCCATCCTCTTTGACCCAACAGCCTTTGCCCTGTGCTAGAGGGAGTTTCAGGCCATTTCACAATGTGCAGAATGACCAAATGAGGATAAGAATGGAGACAGACCAGAGGGCAAGATGCCCTGTCTTCTGTAAAAGTTGATGTAAAACAGAGTGAGCCAGGACAGAGATCTTGAAATTAAACAAATTGCTTGAATTAACAGAAGTAGGAATTTACAGAATCTGTGAGATGCTGCTGAGTTTGGTGAATTAAACAGCTGAGGGAGACGAAGGCAGTGTTCCTCCTCGGGGCACAGTGGGTGGGTGCTCCTCTGTGCACACCAGCAGCAGGACACATGCGAACACGCCACCGCTCCATCATCTAGCTGTGTGCTTCCAGATGGCAGACTCAGGAGCTGCTCCTTCTGACACCTGCCAGAGCAGGCACGCTTCGTTAATAGTAATTATTGTTACGCAGTGGCACGTGTGTGCTGGCAGCCAGCTGCAGCTTGCGGGGCGAGCGATGAGTCTGTCCCTGGAGCTGCGGGGTGAGCTGTAGGGATGGGAGCTTTGACCCGCAGAAGGCGGAAAGTACAAATAGAAGAAGGTGTCAAAAAAAAAAAAAAAAAAAGACTGAAAATCTCCGGCCTGCTCTGACACAGAAGAAATCGGATGGCTTTCTTGGCATAAAAACCCTGGATCTTTTCCTGGTGCCCCAGACGGAGCTCAGCCCTGGCACATGTCCCCCTCTGCTTCTCCATCCCTGCTGTGCAGGCGACGCGGCACGGCTCAGTGGGCGCCTGCGTGGAGATGAAGTTCACAGTGAGTGAATAAGAACAAACGCAGTCGCCAAGAGCTCCTGAGCTGCAGATCACAGCCGGTTCCCCCTGGTGAGATGATGGGCTCGTTAGCCCTTTGCTGGCCTTGGCCCCAGCCAGCGGCCGCCTGCCATGCACGCCCTCCCGGGGAGCGGCTCCCTCGGGCACGGCGGTGCCTACGCACATCTCCGTCGGCAGCAGCAGGCGCCCAGCGCTGCCCAGCACGGCGGGTCCCAGAGGTGCCGGAGGAGAGCTGCCTCCCCTCTCCCACACCTCGCCGCCTTTCAGCGGGGAGCGGGTGCTGACAGGCGCTTCTGTGCCTGCTCAGATGTTTTATCTTGTTCCTGTCGCAAACAAAATACATTTTCAGTTTAAAAAGCCATGACAAAGGCCTGTGCTGGAGAACCGGTGGAAGGGTGTGTGGGTGGGGAGGTGCTGCCGTACCTTGCTGCATCAGCGCTCCCATCCCAAACCAGAAGCTGTTCAATAGGGTGAAGTTATTCTCCACGATGTCTGATCCTGGGTTGCAGGGATGAGCATCGTACCACTCGTATGGGCTGAACCTATGGTGGCACACGGAAAGCGAGAGCTCGTTAGTCGGGGTGTGGCATGACAAGACCCTAAAGGAACAGGGAAAAAAAGAGCCTTAATACATTCTATGCTGTTGTGCAGGGCCTGCTGACTCCTTTGGTTCTGCAGCTTATTAAAGAAAAAGACAAAATCAGCCAAGATTTCCAGAAGTGACCAGCACGGCTGTAAGCCCTGTGTCATGCATTGCAGACAGCAAGGAAACCTGGGAAGCCAGGTCCTTCGGAGGTATCTCAGGTTGCTTCTCCAAAGCCTTCGGTCCCTTCGGATCGTCTCTGCAACACTACATCACACGACAGCAACTGGAGCTCACGACTATGGGATGGCATGCGGTGCGGACACACAACCTCTAGTCCCAGTATGGAACAGTTCCAAAACGTGGGGAAAAATGGCATTTCTAGATCAACTGAGGAGAGACGCTGCAGTGGTTCTGCAGCAGTAGCGGGACAAACCGCAGTATTTCAGAGGACTCTCCTGCTAGTGCATATGGGAATCGGGGTGGGATTTAGCTAGGTGAGAAGCAGAACTTTCCACTGTCCTGACAAGCAGGAATCCTGCACGGTCAGGGCACCAGCACAACAGTGGAAATTGGTGTAGATTCGCTGTGGACTGCTGCGATCCTCGGCCCTGTTGTGGGTGGTGGGAGAACTTATTCCCTGTGGGGGCGTATTTCCATGGACAGCCCTGTAGTTCTTGGGCAAAACTGAGGGAATTTTCTATGATCATCTCTCTGCAAATCCTGCCTAGGATTGGTAGGCAAGCACCGCCGTGAATGTCGCTCTTTTAGCCAGGATCTGGGGAGGATGCTCAACAGGAGAGACGCTAATATTTTCAGAGCTGTTTATTTACATTTTCTAAGAGTCCCAAATTTTGCTGAGATTAAATTAAAGACATAATTGGTATAATTGCTTTTGAACCAGGCATTAATTATCATCTCTGCTTCCTTCTGAAATCCCTGTAGCTTCATAACAGCCCTTTTTCAAAGCCCAGCCCAGCCCACAGTTTGTATGAGGAGATATTTCTCTCTGTAATTCTCTGCCAGACGCGCTGCTACCCAAGAAGATGTCTTGTTGCTTAATTTCAGACAGTTGGATGTATTTGGAGAGAAGAGCCACAGCTCTCTCCCAGGTGCCCCTCGGCACAAAAACTCCCCAAGCAAACAGCTACCCCCGCCTCTGCTCTGCGCAGTCACGCCGTGAGACTCCCCTCGGAGCCCGACGTATGGGGACGTTCCACGAACACGGAGCCGCGGTCCCTGGGCACATGAACCAAGCGGGGCGAAGCAGAGGAGGGTGTCTGCGGGGAAGACCCACCACGGGGGACGGACTAGGTGCAACACACAGGACTTGTGGTTTTACAAAAGTTCATTGTAGGTGCATCTGTCCCACTTTTTGCCTCTGTTTTCCACATGCAAGGTACAGGGTAACGACCTCTCCTTTCCCCCCGCTTTTCTCTTGCCTTTCTGCAGCGGGGACCATTGCCTGCTCTGGGTTTGCAGAGTGCAGAACCAGTAAGCCTCACCCAGGCACAATCCTGCTCGTTCGTCCAGGTAATGGCTGGGCCGTTCTTACTGCCCACCTCCCTCTGCTTTTTTAAATAAGAGAAAATCAGAAAGGAAAACAGGAATAACAAGAATCAGGCTGAATTCAGACCTGGCTTTATATGCTCCCTATTCCTTTAAACTTGCTGTAAATTTATGCCAGAGGTGTATAAAGGATGGTGCCTAAGCCCTTTCTGTCAAATAAAGCCAGAGTTCAAGAATTAGATGAAAACTTTCTTGGGCTGCCAATGAAAGAATATGAAACAGAAAGGGAATTGGTAAGATCAAATGAGCCTGACAAGATGACACACTGAAGAACTTCAAGGTCTCTGAGTGAAAACCTACTGGTGCTGCTCAAATGACAGAGAAAACTGCAAAGCAGCGGCAGAGTCTTCGGTGCTTGAAAAGCAAGTGGGACCATTAGCAGAAACAGAGGGGTGATGAAGGAAGAAGCGAGCGGAGCTCGTTGACCCCATACAGCTGGAGCCATAATAAATGGGGGCTGCTCAGGATTCACCGTGGGCTGGCTTCCCTCTTCCTCAGGTGCAGAACGGGGTCTGAGAAATATCTCATATAAAACTATGATTATTTTCTTGTCTCATCTTGGCCTTTTTGGCAGGGAAACGGGGAGCATTTCAAAGAAGGTTTAAAGATCTAACACAAAATACTTCTGAGTCTAAATTGCATCTCCAGAGAAATTTGTTATGGATGACCCAGTCCTCGTTGCAATTAAGATGAATATTAAACCCACCCACCCTGTTGTGCACCCAAAGGTGATTAGCTGTAATTTGAAGGCCTTTTGAGTCTGAGGACAGGTGACAATCCAAATCAGTCAGCTGCACAGTCCACTTGCAACCTCGCACCAGAGTCACCAGACAAATTACCCCCACGAAGCCTTATAAATTGCTGGTGTTTATGGCTCTTTGGGGGCTGGGGTGGTTAGGAGCAGAGGCTCTATCAATAACTAAGAAAGACTGATTAAAAGGGGAGATGGATGGAATACATCCTTTGCCTGCCTCTAAATAGTCCCTAAGTTGGTTTTAAGTGGCATTGACCTATGATTATAGCGTCAGCAGAGGACTCTGGTGCCTAGTTCAGGAGACTCATGTCTTTGAATTAAGGCTTTGCTATTTTGACTGTGGTTTTCTCCTGAGAATGGAACTTTAGAGGCCTTGCTGGGGTCAAAAGCACTTCTGAACGCAGTAAATATTTTCCCCATGAAATCTCTTGCTCTTCATCTGTATGCGTTAAAAGATCATTCCTGCAGAACCTTAATTACACCAAATACTTGGTGTTCTTTAAAAGAACAGGAAGACAGCAGAAATGTCAGGAGCAAAACATGTGAAAAAGAAACTGTAATTGCAATATTTTATAGGTTCATTTTCAGCCAAAAAATAGCCTGATAGGGGAAAGCTGTTGTATTACATCATAACTGCTATGATGTAGAGAGATTATGAGGCTCATTTCATGTCATTTCAGAACAAAAACAGAGACTAAACCACAGTTCTTCAGGTTTTCATCCCTCAACGCCAGCCACAAAGCCCAGCACAGCAAGTGGTTCAGACCCTCTTGTGTTCGTCGTGCCAGGGCAGTCACCAGCGGGGTGTCAAAACAGACACTCGGTTCCTGACCGCGACTGCCATGTGTTTGGGCATGCGTGGGGCTCTGGGTTAGCCCGGATCCCCACCTCTCTGGGCAGCGAGTGCCCTCTGGGCCGGGCAGGGGGGTTTATTGGGCCGGTACCCTGGTTGGGGTGCCCAGGCACCCAACTCGGTGGATCAGGGCAGGCGCTGTGTGCATCGCTGTGCACATCGCTGCCCGAGGCTGGGCAGCCCCGCTGCTCTCTGAACAGAGCATCTAGGTTTTCCTGTCTGTAAAACGTGGCTTCTCAGGTGTTTTCACATCGGGGCCCGTCCTAGCATTTCCTTCAACCTTCCCTCAGTATTTACTGCAATGAATTTCACATGCAGATAAAATTTGCACATTTAACATGCTTTGAAAGTGGGATCTGGACGATTTGGGCTGGATTTGGCCATTTTATGAGTCAGGAAAAATAAACTCAAATGTAAAATTGTATTTGAATTGTCATTCCAAGCCGCACAAGCAGTCTAATACTTTATGGCATTGGAGCCCATCTAGCTATGTTCTGCATGGCTAACAGAGACATAAAGTGAAGGAGTTCTATCAGTCATCGCAATATTTTTCCTTTTCATAATTACTTCGGATTGATTTTTGCAGATGAGTATCTTTTCAGCTGGTTCCTCTCTGACACAAAGCAAAACCGCTGAGGACCTCATCCTGCCCTGCTGGAGTCCCCGACAGCCTTCCCAGGGGCTTCAGCTGGGGCAGGACAAAGCCGGCAGCAGTATTTTGCCGAACTGTCCCGCATTTTGTGTGGCCCCCGGCCACTTGCCCAGCCGTGCCGCCCGCCTGCGGCCGGGGGGTCCACAGGGCAGAACTGGTGGGAAGGTGCAGCGATGTGTTAATGGCAGTGCGACTCTCAGCCTCTTACAGTATAGTAATAACAAGTGCGACCATTTCTGTGCGTTACACCACCTGCCTGCTGAAATGATCTGTTAGGTTGTTTTTATGAGTTGCTGTTTGTACTGCAATGCCATGAGAGCCCAGGCCTGTGCTCCCAGTGGGAGCAAAGCCATCCGTGCTCAGACAGCTTCTGTGGGGCCTCAGGAAAGTGCCTGGAAACGTGGTATATCTCCATTTGATAGAGGTGCATTGCAAAGGCTAGGGAGGAGAACGACTGCAGTTAACATCTGGGACATGGAAGGCCTTCTGTGTCCTCTAAGAGTGAAGTGCAACCTCTCCGGCTCTGCACCTCTGCAGAAGAAGGATCAGGCGATGTAGCTGCTTTGCCATCCCAGATGGTTTGGAGCACTAATACTGTCTGCTAAGCCGAGTTTACTTTTACAACTGCTGTTATGTGTAATTAGGATACTGCATAGTAAACTCAGGAAATCATCTCTAAATGCCTCCGTGGACCTGAGGGATGTTGAAAATTGCAGATTTGTTGTAACATGAGGGTTAATGGATTCTGGTTGCTGCAGTTTCATATTTAATCTTAACTTTGACTATCTATTGATGTCAGTGGATTAGATAGAAGCTGGTTTCTGAAGGATGCTCGGAGGAAAACACAGCACAGCAGCCCTTGGAGGGAGAGGGTCTGCTCAGAGCCCCGGTCCAAGGTGTGGGGTCAGCAGGGAGGTTTCTGAAGGCACCACCGGCTTAACTTGAACTGGAAGAAATGAGAAATGAGTGTATGCAGACACAGTCTACAGACTGTGCCTAGGAAACTTCCCCGGGCATGGTATTTACACAGAATATTTAAGCATCCAGCGAGGGCTGCGCGTGGCCGGGGAGGGCGGCTGCCCAGCAGGAGGGAAGCAAGTGCTTTGTTTTGGTTTGAAAAGGTGGAATCGCATATTGAGAGCAGCCCTGGACTGTGCGTCTCATCAAAGACTCTGTGAAATTAATAACACATGCAAATATATGCAAATTCCGCTGCTTTTAAATATAGGTTTTAAACATGCTAATTAGATGCATATTAATTTTGTAAACAGACACATTGTCTGATCCATAGCAACGGATTCTCCGGTTTTTTGATATAGGGAAGGGTTTGTGGAAGCTTTGCTGGTGGAGGGTTCAGAGACGGGAGCTGAAAATGGTGCGGGACATAGGAGCTTTGTGTCCAGGCCACAGTGAGAGGCTGGGCTTCTTCCTGGAGAAGGTGGGTGAGAAGAGACCTAACAGGAGCATGAATGGTGAACGATACAGAACAGGAAAATTACCCTTCATTATACCGGGGAGGTGCTAATGAAATGGAAAGACAAAAAAATTTCTAAAATCATAAAAGAAAGTGCATTTTTAAATTCTTTTGTACTGGAAGCCTACTAAATCTGGGGAACTGCCTGCCCTGATACAGCAAAAGAGGCTTACAGGTTTGTGTTAATAAAGTAAACAAACACAAGCACATTTAGTATGGTAAAGCAGTACAAAGGATGTAACACAGGCTGGAGCTAGCAAAGAAGGAAACAAATTTCCCCTCTGGATAGCTCATCTTTAATTTTCACCACAGGGTTCGTATCACCTCTACAACCACTCTGAGATACAGGTCCGACAGGGAACAGGGCACGGGAGCCTGGCAGTCGTGAGCAACCCCACGCCAAGAGACCAGCCTGCCTTTGGGTAATGGACCGAAAGTAATTTCATTAATGACACAGGTTCAATGCTGTGGCTCCCACTGGGCGGTTGGATCCCTGCGACACACCAGGCAGCACAACGGATCTGAGCATGGGGAGGCCGTCTTGTCGCATGGCAGCAGATCTGGTGTGATGGCAGTCGGGTGGGGTGGCACCGGCGTCCCCTTACCTGGCTATGACAAACAGCACGCAGCTGACCCCCAGGTAGGCGAGGAGGATGTACATCCAAATGTCAGGAGACAGGGGGTTGAGGAAGGAGAACACGCTGGGGTTGGTCCCGTTGGGCTTCCGGTACAAGATGCTGACGCCCAGGGTCATAAAAGGCTTGGAGAAGTCTATCGCTTTCTCCCGAACGTGGGTGATGGTGAGAGGAGCAACGGCCAGGTCAGCTTTCTGTGCACAATATAGAGCGAGAGAGAAGGAAGGCATTAGAAACGGAGGCGTTTCCATCCCCTTAGAAGCACCCACAGCAGTCACACTGCAGTACTGGGCCAAAACTGGGCTGCGCTCTGGGGTTCCCCCCTCCCTTTGCGCATGGGGTACGTCAGCCCTGTGCCTCTGCCAGAGCCAGGCTGGACCTCCTGCCCCCTGTCCCGGTGCAGGCAGGGCCCTCTGCGCCTGGCGCAGGATGGGCTCCAGGTAATGCCTCCCTTCGGACCTGCCGTCTGGCTGTACAGGCAAACACAAAGCTGTCGTCAGAGCTGCACTGCGTCGCACACGAATGGTGCTTGGGCAGCTTTCTGTGAGCTCTGCTCCAGAGCCCTCCAGAAAGGGACCAAGGACTGGTCTATGTGCATTAGGCACAAGAACACCTGAGATGGGAAGGGAACGTGGAACTGACACAATACGGCCCAGTTATTACAAATACTTCTCATCACCTAAACAAAACCCCAGCACAGATGCAGGGTCTCCAAAACACGCGGGACGAGATTCTGGAGGTGGTGGTGTGGATGTGTTTACCATCTTTAAGAGAGTTGTTCCTGATTTAAATCAGTGAGCTGGAGAGTGAAACGTGGTCTACTGTTTGCTAATTATACTCTGTGACTTTCATTGTATAGATTTTTGGCTGATGTTAGCTACCGAAATACAGCGCAGACAAGAGAGATGTTGCAGTCTGCGCAGCTTTTCCCAGGTGCAATGAGCTCATTTCAGTAGGCTCTTCTAAGATGGTCAGAACAATTATATCTTAAAATGGTATAAAACATCTGCGATCCTCGCTGTGCTTGCTTCTTGCGGCAGAACTGTTTACAACAGAGCGTTTGCTCTGTGCAAATCCCACCGTTTGCAGAGATGATTTGGTTTTGTTGTCCTTCCTTTCAACGTTGCTGAGAGAGGAGAAAGTCGCAGAGGGAGGCCACTCCAGAATGAAGTTGCAGGAAGTAATACTGTAGCAGCATGAGGTAAAAGGTTCAATTTCTTTCCCCTCAGTCGACTTCATGATACAACTTGAAAGCTCATTCTAAGGAAGCCGTGGCGTAGGGTTGGAGCGTTGCTGTTTGGGAATGCTCGCAAGCGTGCCTGGCTGGTGGGAGTGAGAAAATCCTCAGGCGGTTCCTGTTAGGTCTCTCTTCTGTGCGTATGGCTGCAAGCCCCACCGGGGAAATGCTTCTGCTAATTAATGGTGGGCTTCACAGCCCGTCATGCTGGAACTGTCCGAGCTGCACGAGGAGTTTAAGCTGAGCATATTATTCATCCTGACTTCTTGTATGAATTGTGTTTCTTTCTATTATTTCTGTTATTTAATAATTTCTGTGCTAGATTCAGTGAGTGACCACATACAACCTCTTTCTGTTGCTTATGAGCTGCGTTCATTTCCTTTCACTAAATATTCGTTCAGGTTCTTAAAAAAACCTTCAGTAAATACATCCAAGAATACCTCAATGTCAGCTGCCTTGCTTGGGGTTTGCAAACCACTCTTTTGGTATCATTGACTTCAAAGGAAATGCAGGAACATAAATTTCTGAAGTTGAGCAGTACCTCCCCCCGTGCCAGGTGCCTAGCATACCCGTGCAAGATTTATTTAACATCTGGTTCTGACAATTAAAATTCTAAATTAACCATGAGTGATAATTACCTAGAGATATAGCGGATTTGTCATTACTTGCAAACTTTAAATCAATATTAGCTGTCTTGCTAGAACATGCTTTATTCCAACAGAAACTATGGGTTCACTTGCTTCAGTTGTAGAAATTGGTGAAGATCTCTGGCCTGTGTTGTGGAGGAAGGTCAGGCTAATGATCTCGTTTGACCTTGCAAATCTGTGACGAAAGTCAGTGGAATATTTTTAAATAGAGGAATCTGGGCCTTTTCCTATAAGAAGAGTTTCTACATGAGCTTTTATCCATTACATACATATATATGTGTGTGTATGAAAGGGTCTCCTCTCAAAGAACGTAGCTTTAGAGGTCCTGAACAGAAGAGTTTCAGGAATTCTCTAACAAGGGTAAAAACATGTATTTTTTTCTAACGTGGTTCCTTAGCCGAGCCCTGGCTGGTTCCCTTTCCTTGGCACTTTCCAAATGGAAATATATTTTTAAATCAGCTTGGTACAGAAAGTGTCCGTTTGAATCACTGGCATTTGTCAAAACTTAGAGAAAATGGAAACAATATGTTCCCAACGAGCCCTTTTGTGCCAGCTGTGGCTGCGGTGACATTGCTGAAAACTGAAGGGCAGTGGTTTTTAGAAGTAGACAGGCAATGCTGGCTGCCCAGCTTGAGATGGTGAAGTTCTGCATCTCAGGAGCAGAGTCTGCATCCTGGTGCCGTCCTGGGGGAGGATGCCCGGCAGGTTTGTAGCTCGGCTGGTCTCCCCACGTTACAGCACACTTGAGAATTTTGGCTTGTCAGTCTCCAAAGTCACGAGGCAGAAATGGCAAAAGAAATGCAGCATTTCAGCTCCTCCATCACTTCTGCGTGGGTGTCCTGACTCAACAGGGAAAACTGAAGGAGATATTGAAGGATTTGGCTACCGATTTTTCTGAAGGAGGAAACTAATGAGCAGTTCTGTGGTCAGTGCTCGCTAGCAACTGCCTGTCTGAAAGATCCTCAGCCAAATTTTTTAAAATGGTATAGCAAGCTAAATAACAGCTAGGAGTTCATGCTTTACCACAGAAAATGAAGAGAGAGAAATCTGCATGGATGCCCAAGGATCAAAACGCTTTTAGTGCAGAAATAAAATTTTACTGTGTCATTTCAGCAGCTCCTGTGATTTGATCACAGCCCCGTGTCCTTGGCAGTAAATGTCACACACAGGCAGAATGGAGCATGTATTAGGGAGCCCAGTCTGGTGTGGTGTCCTGAGCTATTAAAGGCAGTACGCGGCTGCACTCCGATATCCTTTTTATCAATGCAGATTTTTCTGAAGGTGGCCTCTAATTAAGGGTTTGCTGACTGAGAAGGATCTAAATCAAAACCCACCAAGGGTGAAGCTTTCATTTGTCGTGCTTCTGACATTACAAACCGGGAAGTCAATTATCAGGCCCTGACTGCTTCCTTCCCTCAGCCCCAACTTTTATGCTGTTGCACAGTAAGATGGGTTTTATTAGAAATGAGGAATTATAGCAAGTGCTGGTGGCTTAAAGGCCCTTATCCAGCAAAACCACTTAAGCACACGCTTCTGTTTTACTGGAGCTTGCACACCTTCCAAGTCTTATGTATGTTCTTAAGTGTTCTGCTGAATTGAGGCCAAAAAGATGAATTTTGCCAAGGCAGCTACACACCAAATGCAGACACTTCTCTGACACACCTTGAAGGGTTTGGACCTCCTTATTCACCCAGTGTTACGGCTTTTTCACTTGGGTGGAACTGATGTGGGTTCACCGGGCGTTCAGTGGATGGAGGATTGTATTCTCTGCAGAGATATTTGGCTAAGTCTTATCTTCAAGTTCTCAGTTATCACGGGAATGTGGCCTGTGGGTCAGAACAGCTCTTGCACAGCCATGGTCGCTGTGGAAATGCTGCAGCATCCGACCTCCACTGGAGGAAAGCTGCGTGTGACGGCCAGTCACAGCAGAGCCTATAAGCATCAAGGTAAATATTTATTCAAGAAAATAAGCTGCCTCTGTGCTTGTTTTGCCAAGGTGAGTTAGGTATTTACATAAACTAATTATGTGTGTGCTGCCTGAGAGACAGGTAAATAGTGCGTATTTTACTTATTTAATTGTTATTCAGGTGTCTGTCTGGCAGCATGGACACTTTCATCCCTCAGTCTCTTTTGCCACCACCACTGCCAGCGCTGGGGCTGCAGCGCGTTTCTGCTTTTCTGCTCCCACCGCCCTGCTTCAGGCCCCATCTCTGCTCCCCTCCCTGCTTTGCTTGCTTGCACCCTGTCCCAGCATGGTCTGCTGTGCGCTGGCCTCACGCCTGCATCTTTCTGCATCTTTCCCTGCAGCGGAGCCAGCACCCGGGCGTCCTTGGGCATGGACATCCCGGAGCACTGGGGGACCACAAGGCCAGGCACAGCCGAGGCAGCCGGTCTGTCTTGTAGCCCGTGGCTTGGAGACAGAGGAGCTGCTGCTTTAGCAGACGACCGACTGCTCTGCTGAGAGCCCTGTGCCCGCAGCCCTCCCCTCTTGCTGGCCAGGGGTAGGAAGACACTCCGTGTGAGAAGTGATGCTTGAGGAGAACAAGGTCGTGCCTGGCAGCATCCCAGTCGCGCCTCGGCCTCGGCACTCCATGCACCGTGTGCAGGGGGTCAGCGTTAATTGTCTGACTCCAGCTCTTAATGGCTGCTCTTACAATTTCAGTCCTAATTTAGACATAGTTTTTGTCAATGAATTTATTTAATACCAGTGGTGAATTGAGAACAGATGTCGGCAGGGAAAACCTAGCTGTAAGCTGAAGAGGAGAAATGAGGACTGTGAAGTCCTGTTGGGCATCTTGTAATCTTTACTTTAGGGAAGTTCCTCTGAGACAGAACTACCATTAATTGTACCTAAGAGATGTCAAAGGCTGTAGGATCCCAGTGAGAACGGCCGTATTTTTGGAGACAAGCCTTATCCTATGAATTACTGGCAGGTGAGCAGGGGAGGGAAAGGCAGGTCCAGAGAGACCTGCAGAAGCAAGCAGAGAACTCAGGGCTCCAGTATGCTTCCATCACTTGGGTCGCTGAATATGATAAATACGAAACCACCCAATTAACGATGCTGAGCACAAAAGGAGAAAGTGCAGCCAGCTGTTTTGGCTTATTTCTATCTCCTCTCTAACGCTGAGTTCCTGCAGTGTGTAAACAAGAGATGGAGGACACTTCATCCAACAAAATTGTTTTTTTCTATTCCTGGTCCAGTGGCTTCCAAATGAATCCCCAGCTCACGGCACTTGAAATGAACATCCACCAGTGCAGGAACATTAATGGGAATGTGGCAACGTGGTGCAGTATGTATTTCTGCCAGAATTTACTGTCAATAAATGCCCATTTATTGTGAAAGTGTTAAATCAACTGTCATAAATTGTCCCTAAGGATAGATACTACATCTTCTCTATAGTTACCATTGGCAGGGATTTCCATTAGAAACCCTATTATTTTTCATACTTTTTTTATTCCCACGTGAAGTTTCAGATTGAATGGAAATTTCATATGCACTGTCTCAGCAGAAGACAAGTTTTATTTGTGAACAAGTTTGTGCAAAATATCCAGAACAACTCATTTTGCTTTTTTATGTGATTCTGCCCACAAACAATAGGGAAGATTTGCAGGCATTATTTTGCCAGACAACTAGAATTTATAAATCAGAATGGATGGGCCACAATGCACAGTGTAGTTTTGCTTGTAGCAATAATAATTTCTATGAATAAACATCAATAACAGTTCACTATTGATGAAAGGAGGAGATTTGACAGTTGCCACGTTCCCCATATATTATAGATGCAGGGCACAGGAGTTTCTCTGTGTCACCTGGGTGCCCCAAACCTCCCCAAATGCCAGTGTTGTGAGTTCAGCTTTCATGGTCCATCTGATTGAGGCTCCTCTGCGGGAGTGGCGAAGGAGAGTGACAATAAGCAACCAGCTGTGGTGAGGAAAGAGTCTAGTTCTCCAGGGAATGGACTGAACTCCCCCAAAATGGGGATTTTTTTTGTGATGAAGGATGAGCAGCAGATGAAATGGAGCAGGGCAGGGCTTTTTGCATCTAACTGCAGGAGGCTGTCTTCTGAGGTCTGCTACTGGGGACCTGGATGACAGGGTCATGCTGTGAGCTGCTCTGACTGCTGTTGCTTTTCCTGTTTATGCTTAAGGCCAGACTAGAAACAAAGCAATTTTACAAAGGATTATAGCCTAAGGCATTACTGCCTATGGCCAGGCATGCCTGGATCAGAGAGGACAGGGGAAGGAGGATGCTATGTAACTCCAAAACAAGCCATGACAGCTCACTGCGTAAACAGCCCATCCTCCATCACGTGCTCTGTGATTTACACCTTTGCGTGGTAGGCACCATCATCCCTGAAACACTATAATTACATGCCTGCCTGGGCTGCCCTGCCTGGCACCTGTGCCCAGCTCCTCTCTGGCTGGACTCCCCAGCCCCAGCAGAAGGCCGTGCTGTGTGATGGGCTGCCCCTTACTTTGCCCATCTCCTTTTCACTGAGTTTCAGCCTCGGATCAGGCTATTCCTGGTACACAGCATCTGCCGTTCCCACAGCTCTCAGCCCTTCCGAGTGATAACAGTCACCGTTTTAGCCTCTTATTTCACCTCAGGAGCACCCTCTCCTATGCACAGGGCATTCAACCAAGCCTGCGCATCAGCTCAGCCCACCGGAGCTGGTGCATCACAGCAGTCCTGGGCGGCTCAGTCTCAGATGCACGAGTTAAGTGGGTCTTCAGCAATGCCCAGTCTTTCTGCATAGCGTTAATCCTGGTCGGGGTGTTTGGACCTCATAAAATCCTACCTGCTTTATGCTCTCACCTGAATGATCCCAATTCTTTTATGAGAATGAGACACTGAATATGGAGGAAAGCCAGCCTGGATATCAAACTCACAGTGTGGGCAGCCCTGTTTTCATTACTACAACTTTGTTTGAATGCTGTCTCCAACACTTTTCCTACTAGGTGTGAAATAAGTTTGAACTTTCACATTGCAAAGTGCCAATCAGTTGTTCCTTTCCCCACACGATCTGAAGATGCTTTGTGGCTGAGGAAGGGCCCCATCTGGTTGCAGTTTCACTTTTTAATGCTTTACATAAACACTGCTATAAAAAGCAATGACATGCAGATAAAGAAAATAATGGCTTCATATGGGGTTTGGGCAATGGTTATGAATCACTCCAAGCCGTGCACCCAACCACACCTGTTAGAAAGCAGAGTTCAAACTTGATGCTACAGTAGAACTTGCAAGAAGAGGGGATTTGGTCCTTTTCTGTTGCTTTATGTTAATTTGCTTTTTAAATAGTTAGCCAAGAAATACTGGTTGACCGTGAATTTAGTGTTATTTAATGAGGTTGTTCCCCATACCACCTTCTCGGTCTGTCTCTTCTAGCTGACCACACACAGCTTTGGGAATGGCTGAAAGCCTCCCGAGAGCCCTATAACATTTTGCAGGGCATTGGAAGTGACATGGTTTGGACGACATGACAGTCTGGTTTCTATTTCCTGTACCTTATTTCTTGCCTTGGAGCGATTTACTTCTTCAGAGCCCTACACTACAGATGCTCTACTGTGGGAGCCACAGACTCTGCTCCCGGCAGCGGGCGCAGGACCGCAGGAGGCTGTGTCCCGGAGCCCGCTGCCGAGGTTCGCAGCCTGTGCTCTGCGTCTCTTCATATCTATGTCTCACACGTGACTCGGAGTGGCAAAGCACCAGTCTCTTCTGCTGGGATGCCGAGTGCCACTTGTCTAACTTAGTGAGGCTGTTGCATAAGAGACTATGAAATCTGTATTTTGAGCTGTATGGAGTTTTCTGGAAGCAAAAATACAAAGGCAGGTTTGCACAGCCTGTGGCATATTCCCCTGTGAGCCACAGCGTCCTGCTCCCTCAAGGGCTGTCCTTGCATGCCCTTGCCGCACTTCCCGCTTCTCCAGGGTGAGCCATCTAAGGAGTACTGCGCTCTTCACAAACTGATTAAGCCTCACTTTGTCCCTGTAAGGGACATAACCATTATCATCTGCATTTTACAGATGGAGGAAGTATTGCACAGAAGCAACTTGTCCAATGTCATTTAGGGCAGACAAGCCAAATCCGGAAACACAACCTAGATCCCTGAGCCCCAGCTCCACAGCCTCCCTGCCAGACAGTGCTCTGTTATCTGTTCACAGCGAAGCTCATTTACTGAAGTGACTCACCCAGCAAATACATTCTTCTCACATGAACTGTAAGAGCATCACAGCTGCTACGTACGTGAGATTATTTTTGTCTCTTTTCTGCTTAGGCAATGTTTTCAAAATGTAGCCAGGAGCATGAGAGGTGGTCCAAGGGCTGCACCGCTCGAGCAGGATATTCAGGAGGAGAGAGCTGTGTTATAGCTCTAGGATGGCTTATACTGCTGCCTGTGCTGCGGAGATCAGAGATTAATTTTGTCCTGATCTTTTCTTCCAGAGACCTTTCCTGGGAATAAGAGGTTCATAAAAACACCAGCTTTCCTCACCTCCCTAACTGGGCTTCTGGGATCACAGGATGTGCTGGAGGCAAAATATCTAATTAGGAAACTGAGCAACCTCTGGCTGTGAGTCGAGGTTTCAGATTAGGTGACTTTTTGGCGGCTGAGAGAGTAAAGCTGCCCCGACAGTTTCACTAGTGTTTAATGGGCTTTTAGAAGTGGCCGCGGAAGGAGAAGCACAGCTGCTCTGCTGCAGGGGGAGCTCCATGTCCCAGGAGATTTTAGAAAATAAGCTGCGTTTATAAAAAAAAAAATATTAAACTGTCCCCTGCACACCTGCTCTTGCAGTCTGGATACCTCATCTGGATTCAGCTGAGCTGTGCCTGGGACATGTCTGGGGTCCCTGAGCCACCTCAGTGTTGTGCCCTGGCCCATATTTGTCAGGGGCAGAGCAGCCGTGTCCTCGAGGGATGAGAGCAGGCATGCTCCTGCCCGGCTCAGGAGAGCCAGTGTGCAGCCAGGCCTCGGCTCTTCCCTCCTCTCTGTGTGCCCAGCCTGCGTCCCACTGCGGGGCAGCAGCCCGGCGGGGAGGGTCTGCGGCTGAAGCCACGGAGCCTGTTTCTGTACTTTAAGAATGTCCATTTTCAGAAACTCCGAATGAATATTTCGAAGAGTCAGACAAAGAGATACTCTTCTGACAAACTGTGCAACACAGGCAGAGCCCAGGTGGGGTTAGAAGCCCGCTGCGGGCATCCCGAGCCAGCGAGCAGCGGGCACCCGTCCCACCCCAGGCAGAAAGCCCTGGGCACAGCCACCCCTCGGCAGCCGCCGGCTGCCCATGCCACAGATGGGCCTCACTCACGTGGTCGATGAGCTCCTTGATCATGCCGTTCCACTGCCCCTTCTCATCCTGCGCCCCGTATTTCCCGTCCTCCACCAGCCGGATCTCGTAGGTGAAGCCCAGGATGATGGCCAGCTCCTTCAGGAGGTCGATGCAGTAACCCTCAAAGCGGTCGTTCCCGAACAGGGCTGTGTCGGACTTACGGAACATGACAAAGGGCTCTTCCTGCACATGGGAAGGCAAAAAGTCCCCGTTAAGGGTCAGCTGTGGTCCCAGCTCCCACTGGAGGCAGGGCTGCCCCTGCAGGTCAACCTGAGCCACGAGGCGCAGGCTCTTCGAGCAGGGTTGGCACCGTGACATGTTGGGAATAAATTAACTTTGCACAGCACATCAGCTAATTAGCAACCTTGTTTACCCCACAAAATTTAATTTTGTCTCTTCTGAGCCGCCAACTGTTTTCCATTTGGTAGGATTTCAGGGAGAAAAATAACCATTTAATGCTCTGAAAATGAAAAGCGTTGAGAAACAGTAAAAGGCGGGAGGACAAATTCAACCCCAAGTCCCGCACAGCAGAAATGCGGCCAAACCACACGCACCGCAGTACCTGACGTTCGCTGCAGTGAGCAAGAGGCTGGTGGGTTAAATACAAGGTGAGGGAGCCGTGTGTGGCTGGTGGCCAGCCCAAAACATTCCCTAGTTTAGTTTGCTTTCCTCTTGGCTGGCACTAGCTGATGGGATATGGGGCCCTACTGCTGCCCAGAGAGTTTCTGCCGTCTGCTCCAGCTATGCCTGCCGTGGGAAGGTTGGGGGTGTCTTTAATCACAACAGTGCCAAGCACCAGCACAACTGATAAAGTGCTTTAGAGCAGGCTTTGCCCTATGGACCCCTGCCTCTTTAGCGGGGGCTGGCAGGTGAAGTTAGCAAACACACAACAAACCGCACAGCCCTTTGTGAGTATCAGGCTTGGGCAGTCACCGAGGACGAGGGACACTAGGGAGCCCGAGGGAAAAAACGTGTAGAGGACAGATGGAAACGGCAAAAAATGGTGGGCAGCAGGCAAAGCTAGAAGGCAAGGGGAGGATGAATTATCAACAGCAGCTAAGACATGCCTTGAATTGAAGGTATCTGCAGGGCTACCGTCCTTGCCCATGGGGTGGCCGGGGAGGGGGGGCTCACGTTTTGCTCTGGCGAGCGAGCCGTGTTGCTGGAGTCCCCGCGGTATTGCACGGGGACAGGGGGGCTTGACGTTGCGGGATGGAAGGTCTGGAGTCCCGGTTAGAGTATTACTGACGTGCCCGGTTTGGTGGAGGGCAGGCGCCCTGCCTCGGGTGGGTACGCCGAGGAGGGGGTCGGGGACCCAGCGCTGGGCTGTGCCAGCCTGGAGTTTGGCAGCTCTTCTCTCCCAGTACGACCCGTCAGCCCCCACGTCTGCCCCCGCAGGGGCGGGCAGGCAGGCGGGCAGGAGGTGCCTGCTCGGCCTCAAAGCAGGGTAGGGAGGGGACGAGAGAGCACGTGAAGCTCAATATGCAGAATTATAAAGCAAAGCTGATAACATCACGCCTATAGAGTTTAGCTTGGCACGCGCAGCTCGGTTAAATCCGGCTCTCCCTGGCCGCCTCCTCAGCTTTCTTCTCTGGAATTAGTGCTTTGTTTGTGAATCAGCTGAATCTATGGATCTTGATATAAATACACCAGCTCCAGAGCAGCCATAAAGCACTATTAATTTTGGGAAGCGCTGTAGGGATTACATACATATTTAACAGCCGAAGCACTGAACATTAGGACGCCACTCGCTTCAGTAATGTATCTCCAGGTCTCAAACATTTCCTAGGGGGTAATTCTGAACTCTGTGAACCACTTATTCACGGACTATTTCACAATTTATTACTGAAAATGGCCAGACATCCAATTCACAAGCTCTCTCAGTTTGCTAATCGATTTCTCAGTGAAGGTGCCCTCAATTTCATAACTTCACAGTTCCCATATTGCTTGGGGAGAGTGGCGCTGGCTGCTGGGGTAATATTTCTCTTCCAACAAGTCACTGCAATACGAGCAAAAGGGGAAAAAATAACCTTTCATGCTTTTCCTTTTAAAGGTTCCTCTTATGGCTTTTCTACAATCGTTTACACCGCTGCAAAAGTACAAAGGGGTGTTGCAAATGCAAATAAAATTTAGGGTTGTATTTTATTTTTTAGAATCCAGTATATGAAAATGTAATTATTGCAGAACTCGTGTCTAAGCACATTTCCTCCTCCTGCAGGCAAGGGAATTGCAGGACAGCTGTGGTTTCGAGATAGATACCCCGTGGCACATGTGCAGGCCCAAGGAACGGCACAATTAATAGGAACTGATATCACCCTTGTACATTATGTAATTTGTACATGCTTACGGAGTATGAGATGAAAATGCTGCCCGAAAAAAGCATGTCAAAGGCAGATGGCTGACAGGTCTTCTCCTGGCTCCATCATTTTGCATTATGCCATGGCCTTTGAGGTACAGTGATTATCGCACCCTAGGCCCAGGCATTTCCACAACTCTGGCCGTGCATCTTACCCCTAACAAGATGCATCTTTTCTGGTTTCCCTCAGTCCTGTCCATACAGCTTTCACCAATATTCCAGTCTCACGGCTTCACCCAGCGGCTCCAGCTCTCAGGGCAGGCAGCTCTGCTGCTGCCCCTCCAGCCTTCTCCCCAGTGCTACTGGCCGTCCCACCCCAGGAATTTCCCCTGATGTGCTGCACACAGTTCTAATTAGAGTGGGGGCAAGGGGAGTCATTATATAACTTCTGGTGAGTTTTATTCAGCCGCAGTAGGGCTTGAACAATTCCCTTAGAGCTGATCCTGAACCTCCACCTGGGAGTATCTTGATGTCATGTGTTATTCATGTTGCCCTAAAAATTTGCATCTCCCATATACAGGTACTGGCAGCACTTTAATGAACTAAATGCTAAAATGAACTAAACCTGGCATGGCAGGTCTCTCCATTTGGCCTGTTAGAAAAACACTACCTAAATTTCTGCTTTCTAAACACACCAAGAATGCTTAAATGCAAAAGAAAAAAAAAAAGCAAACTGTGTGTGTATCGTGCCTGAGTGCACACTGCTGCAAGGGTCTCAACACAAGCAGTCTTACAATCTGATGCATGTTGAATTGTTAAAGTGCCTTTTGCTCTGTCATTTCTCTCCTTCTGCAGTAACTCCTGATGTGACAATTCATTTCAATAACCATAGCCAGTGGGGAACCATTGCTGCCGCCGATTCTGCTAATGCGCATGGCACAGGAACACTGCCCTGTGCAGACTCCCCCATAAGCGCGACCCATCACGGTCTCATGGGACTGGCACAGTAGAAAACTTCTGGACTGGGAAGGGAAGGAGCTTTTCCAGTCTTCCCTGCATGTTGAGAGATCAAAGTGGTGTGTTACTGAGTGTAGTCAATGAGCTAAGCCTGTACCTGACTCTTGGAGAGAGGGACTTTAATGAAAATGTTTCATTGGAACAAATATTGTGTGATGAATGGGAAGTTCATTAGAGGGTGTGGCTAATTTGCAAGGAAAGCTGCAGCAGCATCTGTATTTGGCTCACATTCTGCCTGCTTCCATTCCGCTAACCTCTTGTGGAGTGATACAAGACCTTTGGTTCCAGCCCTTCTTCTGCCCTGAACCAAGTGTTTCCTTTCTCTCTTCTCTGGGCACTTTCTTGGTCCCATTCCTTATATAATAGAAAACCCCACTCTGTCAGGTCACGTCCTTTTGGGAAGGCAAGGACATCGCGAGGGGTCACACTGCTCTGGACTGGGGAATGCATCCCCAGCTGGCTCTTTACCATCTGTACCTTTACGCTCCCTGAAAATATGGAAGACAAAAGGGCCAGAAAATTTCCATAGGCAAAACCATAATTCAGGCCCAATTGTGGGCAGGCTGTCCAAGGCCTGGTATTTTTTGTTGCTTTCTGGTGACACGCCACGAGCCTGCGCTGTGTAATACAGCCATACAGAAACCAATACCACTAGTCATAATTTATTAGATAGTAAATAAAAATTCATTCTGATCTGATGCCTGCCATCAAATCCAATAGCAAATGTGAGAACAAAATGCAGCGCGACAGTTGGAAGCAGAGGAGACCTGTTAAGCAACCGTAGTTTGCTGGATAACGGCATTACTCTTAGCTAGTTTTTCAAGTGCGTACTTAAGAGGGGGAAAGAAACACGGTTGTCACAGCTAAGCCAGGGTCTCTGGTTGTTCTCAGTATTTTCTTCTGTAACGAGAACACTCCTATCTGAGGTGGGCAGTGCCGGCCCTCTGACAGTGCCTGCTGCTGCCTGCCCAGGCGCTGGGGGTAAATGGGTGACTCGGAGCTTTCCTGGAGCTCAGCACGCACAAACCTCCCGTGCCCTCCAGCATGCGGGGAGCGAGGGGAGACGGGGACCTGGCCAGGCAGCTGAAGCGGAGGAGCTCAGCCGGGACGAGCAGCAGCCTCCCGGGCACGGGGAACACGCGCGGTTCCAGCTGGCCCGTGCCAGCCTCACCGTCCGCCACGTGTTGGCTGGCAGCCTGCTCAGGAGCAGTGGCATCGGAGGATGCCACAGGTCACCTCGCTGCAGGCGCATGGGCATCTGCAGGCTGCTGAGCCCAGCCCGCACACGGGGGCTCTCTGTGCCCTTGCTTGGCTTTCCAGAGGGACTAGTGGGTCTGTACTGGGATGCTGTGAATTTTCAGAGGTAACAGATATCCCTGAGATTTGTCGATGGAGGAAAAAGACAGGCTTGCAATCTCCTACCAGGACAGTGGTGACAATTAGAGATCTGTTGCTCAGCGAGTCTGTGACATTAGGCCCTCGTCCTTTGGAAATTTCTGTGATGTTCAAACCATCAGAAGGGCTCCACGCTCCAACCTGAAACAAAGCAAACGAACACATGAACACCCAGCTTACTTTCCTCACTTGCTCTCAGCATCCTACTGGCCTGGGAAATGGAGCTTGCTTCTTTCATCTACAGTAAACAGAAGCAAAGCTGAAATTATCATCTTGTATTGCCTAAATAGATGATTTGCATTAACCCTTCAGCTGCAGGTCACTCCAGCTGCACATGTACAATAAGCAACCCTTACGCTGCCCTCTGACGCAGGTGCATGAAAGAAGACCACGATGACTGGAATTTAGGGGCTGAATGAACAATTTGCAAAGGTACTGTATAGAGCAAACAGTCAAACGATGCTGAAGAGTCAACTCTGGGCAAGGATAAAGCAGAACAAAAGAAAACAAATACAAGTATGAGGCCATTTTCTTTCTTTTTCATTTCCTCACGTATTTGCTTTGGGGGGGGGAATTAAAAACAACTTGACCAGCTCTGCAAATCCCTGGTAGGAATCATTCCTGTCCTCTGCGCTGTGGCAAACTAGACGGATGTTTCTAACAGGTCCCCTTGGAAGGGCCCTGGTCACCCCTTCAGGGAAGTCCACCGCAGTGGGAGGTCTGGGTCCTGGTAGCAAACCTGGAGGAGGGAATGGCAGCAGACTTGCACGGGCACACGCAGCTACGTTCCTCAGCAATTTGAGGTGCTCTGTTTTTCTCAAGCTGTCAATTTTAATAAATTATTAGACTTTGAAGAAGTCTATTGACCCAGAAATAGCAAAACATGTCTCTATTTAAGAGAGGTCATCTGGGCAACTCTAAGCCTGTTAACCTGATCTCAGCGGTGCAGGGGAGGCTTTAGAACTTGGAAGGCAGGACTGGCTAAAGGACTGTGACGGTGAGATAAAATGTCAGGAAAGCTGGAGGAATATGGGATTGCTGCCAAGAAATGGAGCAGGGTGGCCATATAGCCAGCCTGACAGTGAGAAAAACCAAAACCCCACATGGAAATGGGAACAGAATGATCCATCTGTAGGGTCAAACTGTGAGATGGGACTCGGAGAGAAACCAAAGGCAGACAGCTCAAACCCACTGGGGAGCCAGGATCTTCCGATATTTTATTTATTGCTATTTTTAAGATTCTTCAACATCTTCAGCAGTCCAAGGAGAGAACTTGGTTTTACTGCATCCCCAAAAAGAGACTTTGTAATAAGCAATGCTGCCTGGCAAAAAAATGTCATAAATTCTAGAAGAGTTTCCATGAACTTTGTGAAAGGCTCTAAATATTTCAGGTAAAACCTAAGCAATCCCTCATATCTCCCTTCGATCTCACAACAGCTTCAATGTCAAAAGATTATTGCTGTGCATGGGAAAAGAGAAGCAAGTCTAAGAGGCACCTGCTAGCAGCGCTGCAGACTCAGTTAACTATGCCTTGCTAAGTTTTCTTTAAGAAAATTAACTACATGGCACTTAAGACTGAATTAATCAGTTTAAAATATTAAAAAAGGAAAGAAAAAGGAAAAAAGTGCGTTAAGAGAACTGTGCAAGTCAGATAGTCAAACTATGTGTAATTAGGTTTAGTTAATACCCCTGTAATCCCTGGAACATCCAGGAGGTATAAGGATCAGGAGTTCAATCCTAAAGCTCAACAAACATAAGCTATTATACATAATGCACAATCCATATGGGATTTGTTTGTAGTTTGGCGTTTTGTTATTTCAGATTAACTATTGACAGAAACCTAGCTTCAACAGAGATTTGACATCGATACTTTAAAACCCCTCTAGAGCTGACAAGAAGCTTTCAAAAAAATAATAGTGGGAACTGTAAATCTCTGAATTGTTGGAGACAAAAGCTGAACGGCTGCACAGAGTATGCATCAAGGTTTGGCGGCTTCCTATGGGCTTTATGTGACACACAATAGTAATAAATACAGCTGGTGCCAGCTATTCTCCAGTACACCTGAGGAGTATTAGTTTGACAGATAGATATTGCGGTTGTACTTAAACATTTAGATTCATGTGGTATCCAAATGCTCGCACATTTTTCTATTATTCTACCAACACAGCCCTCCGGCAGTCTGTCGGTGCCACTGTACTCCAAAAAGATGTGTTGGTTTTTTGGTTTAGACTCTATAAAAAATATTTTGTAAAAAAAGTAAGATGATCTGCTCAGTTCTTGTGAGAGTGTGGTGTCTTCCCTGCTCCTCTCCTGCCTCCTTCCTGCACGGGCTCGGCAGATCGCAGCTGAGACTGAAGGTCATTGGGTTTATTTGAAATGTTTTCTTTATTCTGTATTTGACACCAAAAAATACTCACTAGGAGAGTGCTGTGGTGACCTTGAGAGTTTTTACATGAAGCAAAGAACTACTGCTGTGGTGTGAAAGCGTGGCAACAATTTATTTCAAAGCGAAGGAAAAACGAACTGTAAAAAGGGGGGGTGGGGAAGTCAAGCTGTTTGGTCCCAGGGAGCTTCACCACGGATCTGTCCCCTCCAAACAGGGGGGTTGATCAAACTGCTGCCTCCCGCCTCCGGGGACTGCCTACCTGCACTGTTTGATTAATTCCCCAGCCTTAACTGGAAAAGTCATCTGTGCATGTTGGGCTGCTTGCTGCATGGTTAATTGAAAACTCTCTCTCTGTGCTCCTGGCTGGCATCTCCCACGGTAGCATAACCTGTCTCCATGCCCAAAGGTTACGGGACTCAGCACTCGTCCCTAGCTGCCAGTAGGCACCTTGTGCGTGTCGAAAAGCAGACTCTGCTCTAGAAAGGGATTTGCTGCCCAGCAGCCAGCTTTCTGCTGTAAGTCTGCAAGATGCCTCTAGCAGAACGAGGACTCAGAATTACTCACAAAAGGGGTCAGGCTCCGGGAGCCCTCGGTGGCCTCACATGCCGTTATTTGGAGCCTGATTAGAGCCCAGCCCCTGGGCATTGCTCCCTGTTGCTATCGGCTGTCCGCTGTGCAGTGCTTCACTTCAGGCCACTCGCTGCTCCCTTTTGTCTTAAACGAACTGATCTCACCTTGAAACCCATGTTCTAGGAGCTTTAATGCTTTGCATATTGCCTTTTTTTTTTTTAAGTAATTGAAGAAAAGGAAGTGAAATCCCTACAAACACCTGAGAATCAGATTTGCACATCAGCATCGTATTTCTGTGCCCAGAGGAGATTTGCACTAATTAGGAGGATCTGAGGCTGCAGCCTTTGTGCCGTGTCTCCTCCAGGCAAACACGGCCACTGAACGAGACCCCTCCAGCCAGCCCGGCAAAAATGCACTTTTTTCTTATTGTCCCTTAGATAACACAGAGAAGAAATAAACAAAAATACACATTGCATCCTCCTGCAAAATCTAGGCTGTAATAAGCTGGTGCCATTTCCAAGCCTTAGGCAATTTTCATTGTGGGAAATCACACCGAGATGATGCTTTCAAGAGCTGTTGCCTCCTCAGGGAAAAATCAACATTTTGTAAGCAAGCCCAGCAAGATGGGGTGTGGGACGGGCCTTATTCCTGCCACCTTTGGCCTGGGCAAGGAGAGGTTAATGGCTGCTCAGAAAGTTTCTTCTGCTTCCACTATCCTAGGAAGGTGCCACAAGCACTTTTGCAGCTAATAACTGTAATCCCACGCACATCGCTTCAGGGCTAGTGAGTCATGGATGAGGCATGGAAAAGGATCTGAGAAATCCCACAAAGTAAATATCCTTTCATACAAAAAACAGAAAACATGGAAACAATACAACCGCCAACCATTTTCTCTGTTGCCTGAGTATCAGAGTTAGACTAAACCATATGCAGGTAAGACAAACCCTGCCTACCTTTTCAAGACCATCTTCTTTGAGACTGATGATATCCAAATCAAAATCTGTCCGTAAACCACTAGTTTTATTAAAGACAATTCGTCCCGTTAATCCTTCCCATTGGGCCTGTGGAAGGGAAAAAAAGTAGCAGGGTTGTTACTTGGTATCATAAATAATGTTTTGCTCTCCGCTATATGTTCTTTTCATTAGTCCTTATACTGGTTCTTTTTCCCCAAAGAGCATGATTAATTAATAATCACCTCCGTCACTATTCAGACTGCAGATGGAACTGGAGATTTTCTTAATTCTCTTGCAGTCCTTGCTACAATTTTTGTTTGCACCTTTTGTGTTCACCAGCTGTTGCAGGACATGATGACTCAGTAGAAAACTGCTTGCATTTATCATGGCATCCTTGTGTGCTGCATTTATCCTTGTAGTGCTGATAAATGCCAGGCTGCAGGGAGCCTGAGTTTGGGACAACTTCCATCAAGCTCATAAATAATCCTGTTTTGCATGAACCTGCTGATGCTTCCAAGGTGCATGGAAGCTAAAATGTCCTGAACGCTTCCCTCCCTCCTTTCAGATGGAAAGTGGAGCAGAAGAGGCCACAAGCTTGTCCATGCTAGCAGGATCTGTCGTTTTGAAACAGGAATGGGAATCTGGTGGGAGCGTGCTGTGTCAGTACCCCTGGTTCAGTTTTGGGCAGTATAAGCACAGGGCAGGTGCCCATTGGGGCTGGGGAAGCTCCGTTCCTGGAGATTTTCAACACTTGACTGGACGAGGTCCTGCATAGCCTGGTCTGACTTGGGAACTAGTCCTGTTCTGAGCAGGAGCGTGGGGTAAAGCTGTCCAGATTAGTTTCAAGCAAAATTATGCTATGACGTGTTTCTTTTCCATTCTACACTTTGCAGCACCACCAGAATTAATCTTTCTGATTTAGGAGGTGAGAGATCCCCAAATATCAGGCACTAGCTGTGTTAGCAGAGCAGGTTCTAAGGCACAGCATGGTGTATGATGCCTGCTCTGCCCAGGGACAGTGCTAGGACATGCTATGAGCATCCATCCCGAGGAGGATGCTCCCGTAAGGGTGCCGGGCTGCTGACACGGTTTACTGCTTTCCAATCGCATCTCAGCAGTGGAGAGCTGGGACTCGGGCTCTTT